>NW_027140332.1:967500-970000 GCF_036365525.1 Heterodontus francisci
TATCTCTAATGTACTTATTCTTTTCAAGATGATTATAAATCCTGTCTCTTATAACCTTTTACAACATTTTACCCACAACCGAAGTAAGGCTCACAGGTCTATAATTACCAGGGCTGTCTCTACTCCCCTTCTTGAACAAGGGGACAACATTTGCAATCCTCCAGTCTTCCGGCACTAGTCCTGTCGACAATGACGACATAAAGATCAAGGACAAAGGCTCTGCAATCTCCTCCCTAGCTTCCCAGAGAATCCTCGGATAAATCCCATCTGGCCCAGGGGACTTATCTATTTTCACACTTTCCAAAATTGCTAACACCTCCTCCTTGTGAACCTCAATCCCATCTAGCCTCGTAGCCTGAATCTCAGTATTCTCAACAACATTTTCTTCCTCTACTGTAAATACTGACGCAAAATATTCATTTAACACTTCCCCTATCTCCTCTGATTCCACACACAACTTCCCACTACTATCCTTGATTGGCCCTAATCTAACTCTAGTCATTCTTTTATTCCTGATATACCTATAGAAAGCCTTAGGGTTTTCCCTGATCCGATCCACCAATGACTTCTCGTGTCCTCTCCTTGCTCTTCTTAGCTCTCCCTTTAGATCCTTCCTGGCTAGCTTGTAGCTCTCAAGCGCCCTAACAGAGCCTTCACGTCTCATCCTAACATAAGCCTTCTTCTTCCTCTTGACAAGCGCTTCAACTTCTTTAGTAAACCACGGCTCCCTCGCACGACAACTTCCTCCCTGCCTCACAGGTACATACTTATCAAGGACACGCAGTAGCTGCTCCTTGAATAAGCTCCACATTTCGATTGTTCCCATCCCCTGCAGTTTCCTTCCCCATCCTACGCATCCTAAATCTTGCCTAATCGCATCATAATTTCCTTTCCCCCAGTTATAATTCTTGCCCTGCGGTATATACCTGTCCCTGCCCATCGCTAAGGTAAACCTAACCGAATTGTGATCACTGTCACCAAAGTGCTCACCTACATCTAAATCTAACACCTGGCCGGGTTCATTTCCCAGTACCAAATCCAATGTGGCATCGCCCCTGGTTGGCCTGTCTACATACTGTGTCAGAAAACCCTCCTGCACACACTGGACAAAAACTGACCCATCTAAAGTACTCGAACTATAGTATTTCCAGTCGATATTTGGAAAGTTAAAGTCCCCCATAACAACTACCCTGTTACTCTCACCCCTGTCGAGAATCATCTTCGCTATCCTTTCCTCTACATCTCTGGAACTATTCGGAGGTCTATAAAAGACTCCCAACAGGGTAACCTCACCTCTCCTGTTTCTAACCTCAGCCCATACTACCTCAGTAGACGAGTCCTCAAACGTCCTTTCTGTCGCTGTAATACTCTCCTTGATTAACAATGCCACCCCCCCCCCCACCTCTTTTACCATCTTCTCTGTTCTTACTGAAACATCTAAATCCCGGAATCTGCAACATCCATTCCTGCCCCTGCTCTACCCATGTCTCCGAAATGGCCACTACATCGAGATCCCAGGTACCAACCCGTGCTGCAAGCTCACCCACCTTATTCCGGATGCTCCTGGCGTTGAAATAGACACACTTTAAACCAGGTTCTTTCTTGCCAGTGCCCTCTTGCGTCCTTGTAACCATATCCCTGACCTCACTACTCTCAACATCCTGTACACTGGCACTACAATTTGGGTTCCCATTCCCCTGCTGAATTAGTTTAAACCCCCCCCCGAAGAGCACTAGCAAACCTCCCCCCCAGGATATTGGTACCCCTCTGGTTCAGGTGAAGACCATCCTGTTTGTAGAGGTCCCACCTACCCCAGAAAGAGCCCCAATTATCCAGGAAACCAAATCCCTCCCTCCTGCACCATCCCTGCAGCCACGTGTTCAACTCCTCTCTCTCCCTACTCCTCGCTTCGCTATCACGTGGCACGGGCAACAACCCAGAGATAACAACTCTGTTTGTTCTCGCTCTAAGCTTCCACCCTAGCTCCCTAAATTTCTGTCTTAAATCCCCATCTCTCTTCCTACCTATGTCGTTGGTGCCTATGTGGACCACGACTTGGGGCTGCTCCCCCTCCCCATTAAGGATCCCAAAAACACGATCCGAGACATCACGAACCCTGGCACCTGGGAGGCAACATACCAACCGTGAGTCTCTCTCGTTCCCACAGAACCTCCTATCTGTTCCCCTAACTATGGAGTCCCCAATGACTAATGTTCTGCTCCTCTTCCCCCTTTCCTTCTGAGCAACAGGGACAGACTCTGTGCCAGATATCTGTACCCCATTGCTTACCCCTGGTAAGTCGTCCCCAGCAACAGTATCCAAAACGGTACACCTGTTGTTGAGGGAAACAGCCACAGGGGATCCCTGCACTGCCTGCTGGTTCCCTCTCCTTCCCCTGACGGTAACCCATCTACCTACTTCTTTTACCTGAGGTGTGACTACCTCCCCATAACTCCTCTCAATAACCTCCACCGCCTCCCGAATGATCCGAAGTTCATCC
>NW_027140332.1:1050000-1052500 GCF_036365525.1 Heterodontus francisci
ACACACACACACACCGCAGCCCAAACACTGAGACTTATATATATGCACACACACACACACACACCACAGCCCAGACACTGAGACTTATATATATGTACACACACACACACACACACACCACAGCCCAGACACTGAGACTTATATATATGTACACACACACACACACACACACAATCACACCACAGCCCAGACACTGAGACCTATATATATGCACACACACACACACCACAGCCCAGACACTGAGACTTTTATATGTGCACACACACACACCACAGCCCAGAAACTGAGACTTATATATATGCACACACACACACATCACAGCCCAGACACTGAGAATTATATATATGCTCACACACACACACACACACCACAGCCCAGACACTGAGACTTATATATATTCACACACACACACACTCACACCACAGCCCAGACACTGAGCCTGATATAGAGTCACACACACACACACACACACACACCACAGCCCTGACTCTGAGACTTATATATGTGCACACACACACACACACACACACACACCACAGCCCAGACACTGAGACTTATATATATGCACACACACACACCACAGCACAGACACTGAGACTTATATATATGCACACACACACACACTCACACCACAGCCCAGACACTGAGACATATATATGTGCACACACACGCACACCACAGCCCAGACACTGAGACTTATATTTGTGCACACACACACACACACACAACACAGCCCAGACACTGAGACTTATATATATGCACACACACACACCACAGCACAGACACTGAGACTTATATATATGCACACACACACACTCACACCACAACCCAGACACTGAGACTTAACTTTATGCACAAACACGCACATACACACACACACACCACAGCCCAGACACTGAGACTTATATATATGCACACACACACACACACACACACACACACACACACACACACACACACACACACACACACCACAGTCCAGAAACTGAGACTTATATATATGTACACACACACACACACACACACACACACACACACACACACACACACACACACACACACACCACAGCACGGACACTGAGACTTATATATATGTACACACACACAAACACAACAGCACGGACAGTGAGACTTATATATATGTACACACACACACACACACTCACACCACAGCCCAGACACTGAGACTTAAATATATGCACACACACACACACACACACACACACACACACACACACACACACACACGCACACACACACACACCACAGTCCAGACACTGAGACTTATATATATGTACACACACACACACACACACACACACACACACACACACACACACACACACACACACACACACACACCACAGCACGGACACTGAGACTTATACATATGTACACACACACAAACACAACAGCACGGACAGTGAGACTTATATATATGTACACACACACACACACACTCACACCACAGCCCAGACACTGAGACTTATATATATGTACACACACACACACACACACTCACACCACACTCCAGACACTGAGACTTATATATATGTACACACACACACACACACACACACACACACACACACACACACACACACACACACACACCACAGCCCAGACACTGAGACTTTTATATATGCACACACACATACACACACACACACACACACTCCACAGCCCAGACACTGAGACTTATATATATGCACACACACACACACACACACACACACACACACACCACAGCACAGACACTGAGACTTATATATATGCACACACACACACACACACACACATACCACAGCCCAGACACTGACTCTTATATATATGCACACACACACACACACACACACACACACCACAGCCCAGACACTGAGACTTATGTATATGCACACACACACACACACACACACACACCACAGCCCAGACACTGAGAATTATATGTATGCACACACACACACACACACACACACACACATACACACACACACACACCACAGCACAGACATTGAGACTTATATATATGCACACACACAGACACACACACACACCACAGCCCAGACACTGAGACTTATATATATGCACACACACGCACACACACACACACACACACACACACACACACACACCACAGCCCAGACAGTGAGACTTATATATATGCACACACACACACACACATACACACACACACACTCACACCACAGCCCAGAAACTGAGAATTATATATGTGCACACACACACACACACACCCCAGACACTGAGACTGAAATATATGCACACACACACACACACACACACCACAGCCCAGACACTGAGACTGATATATATGCACACACACACACACACTCCACAGCCCAGACACTGAGACTGATATGTATGCACACACACACACACACACACACACACACACACTCACACCACAGCCCAGAAACTGAGAATTATATATGTGCACACACACACACACACACACAAACACACCACAGCCCAGACACTGAGA
>NW_027140332.1:1062500-1065000 GCF_036365525.1 Heterodontus francisci
CAGACACTGAGACTTATATATATGCACACACACACACCACAGCACAGACACTGAGACTGATATATATGCACACACACACACACACTCACATCACAGCCCAGACACTGAGACATATATATGTGCACACACACACATACCACAGCCCAGACACTGAGACTTATATATATGCACACACACACACACTCACACCACAGCCCAGACACTGAGACATATATATGTGCACACATACCACAGCCCAGACACTGAGACTTATATATATGCACACACACACACACACACACACACACACACACACACACACACACACACACACACTCACACACACACACACACACCACAGCCCAGACACTGAGACTTATATATATGCACACACACACACCACAGCACAGACACTGAGACTTATATATATGCACACACACACACACTCACACCACAGCCCAGACACTGAGACATATATATGTGCACACACACACATACCACAGCCCAGACACTGAGACTTATATATATGCACACACACACACACACCACAGCCCAGACACTGAGACTTATATATATGCACACACACACACACCGCAGCCCAGACACTGAGACTTATATATATGCACACACACACACACTCACACCACAGCCCAGACACTGAGACATATATATGTGCACACACACACACACCACAGCTCAGACAATGAGACTTATATATATGCACACACACACACTCACACCACAGCCCAGACACTGAGCCTTATATAGATGCACACACACACACACACACACACACACACACACCACAGCCCTGACTCTGAGACTTATATATGTGCACACACACACACACCTACACACACACACACCACAGCCCAGACACTGAGACTTATATATATGCACACGCACACACCACAGCACAGACACTGAGACTTATATATATGCACACACACACACTCTCACACCACAGCCCAGACACTGAGACATATATCTGTGCACACACACACACCACAGCCCAGACACTGAGACTTATATATATGCACACACAAACACACACCACAGCCCTGACTCTGAGACTTATATTTGTGCACACACACACACACACACACACACACACACACACACACACAACACAGCCCAGACACTGACACTTATATATATGCACACACACACACCACAGCACAGACACTGAGACTTATATATATACAAACACACACACACTCACACCACAACCCAGACACTGAGACTTATCTTTATGCACAAACACACACACACACACACACACCACAGCCCAGACACTGAGACTTATATATATGCACACACACACACACACACACACACACACACACACACACACACACACACCACAGACACTGAGACTTATATATATGTACACACACACACACACACTCACACCACAGCCCAGACACTGAGACTTATATATATGCACACACACACACACCGCAGCCCAGACACTGAGACTTCTATATATGCACACACAAACACACACACCACAGTCCAGACACTGAGACTTATATATATGCACACACACACACCACAGCACAGACACTGAGACTTATATATATGCACACACACACACACTCACACCACAGCCCAGACACTGGGACTTATATATATGCTCACGCACACACACCACAGCACAGACACTGAGACTTATATATATGCACACACACACACACACTCACACCACAGCCCAGACACTGAGACATATATATGTGCACACACACACATACCACAGCCCAGACACTGAGACTTATATATATGCACACACACACACACTCGCACCACAGCCCAGACACTGAGACATATATATGTGCACACACACACATACCACAGCCCAGACACTGAGACTTATATATATGCACACACACACACCACAGCACAGACACTGAGACTTATATATATGCACACACAAACACACTCACACCACAGCCCAGACACTGAGACATATATATGTGCACACACACACACATACCACAGCCCAGACACTGAGACTTATATATATGCACACACACACACCCCGCAGCCCAGACACTGAGACTTATATATATGCACACACACACACACACCACAGCCCAGAAACTGAGACTTATATATATGTACACACACACACTCACACTACAGCCCAGACACTGAGACTTATAGAGATGCACAGACACACACACACACACACACACACACACACACACACACACACACACACACACCACAGCCCACACACTGAGACTTATATATATGCACACACACACACCACAGCACAGACACTGAGACTTATATATATGCACACACACACACTCACACCACAGCCCAGACACTGAGACTTATCTTTATGCACAAACACACACACACACACACACACACACCACAGCCCAGACACTGAGACTTATATATATGCACACACACACCACAGCACAGACACTGAGACTTATATATATGCACACACACACACACTCACACCACAGCCCAGACACTGAGACTTATCTTTGTGCACAAACACACACAC
>NW_027140332.1:1077500-1135000 GCF_036365525.1 Heterodontus francisci
GATTGAATTGGCTGTTTCCTGGTGTGTGAGTGTGACTAAGGGGAAGAGCAGGCAGGGAGCAGATGATGAATGTAAAGGGACTGGTGGTCTGAGGTGTATTTGTTTTAATGCAAGAAGTGTAGTAGGTAAGGCAGATGAACTTAGGGCTTGGATTAGTACCTGGGAGTATGACGTTATTGCTATTACTGAGACTTGGTTGAGGGAAGGGCATGATTGGCAACTAAATATCCCAGGATATCGATGCTTCAGGCGGGATAGAGAGGGAGGTAAAAGGGGTGGAGGAGTTACATTACTGGTCAAAGAGGATATCACAGCTGTGCTGAAGGAGGGCACTATGGAGGACTCGAGCAGTGAGGCAATATGGACAGAACTCAGAAATAGGAAGGGTGCGGTAACAATGTTGGGGCTGTACTACAGGCCTCCCAACAGCGAGCGTGAAATAGAGGTACAAATATGTAAACAGATTATGGAAAGATGTAGGAGCAACAGGGTGGTGGTGATAGGAGCTTTTAATTTTCCCAACATTGACTGGGATTCGCTTAGTGTTAGAGGTCCAGATGGAGAAGAATTTGTAAGGAGCATCCAGGAGGGTTTTCTAGAGCAGTATGTAAATAGTCCAACTCGGGAAGGGGCCATACTGGACCTGGTGTTGGGGGATGAGCCCGGCCAGGCGGTTGAAGTTTCAGTAGGGGACTACTTTGGGAATAGTGATCACAATTCCGTAAGCTTTAAAATACTCATGGACAAAGACGAGAGTGGTCCTAAAGGAAGAGTGCTAAATTGGGGGAAGGCCAACTATACCAAAATTCGGCAGGAGCTGGGAAATGTAGATTGGGAGCAGCTGTTTGAAGGTAAATCCACATGTGATATGTGGGAGGCTTTTAAAGAGAGGTTGGTTAGCGTGCAGGAGAGACATGTTCCTGTGAAAATGAGGGATAGAAATGGCAAGATTAGGGAACCATGGATGACAGGTGAAATTGTGAGACTAGCTAAGAGGAAAAAGGAAGCATACATAAGGTGTAGGCGGCTGATGAAAGACGAAGCTTTGAAAGAATATCGGGAATGTAGGACCAATCTGAAACGAGGAATTAAGAGGGCTAAAAGGGGTCATGAAATATCTTTAGCAAACAGGGTTAAGGAAAATCCCAAAGCCTTTTATTCATATATAAGGAGAAAGAGGGTAACTAGAGAAAGGATTGGCCCACTAAAGGACAAAGGAGGAATGTTATGCTTGGACTCAGAGAAAATGGGTGAGATTCTAAACGAGTACTTTGCATCGGTATTCACCGAGGAGAGGGACATGACGGATGTTGAGGTTAGGAACAGATGTTTGATTACTCTAGGTCAAGTCGGCATAAGGAGGGAGGAAGTGTTGGGTATTCTAAAGGGCATTAAGGTGGACAAGTCCCCAGGTCCGGATGGGATCTATCCCAGGTTACTGAGGGAAGCGAGAGAGGAAATAGCTGGGGCCTTAACAGATATCTTTGCAGCATCCTTAAACACGGGTGAGGTCCCGGAGGACTGGAGAATTGCTAATGTTGTCCCCTTGTTTAAGAAGGGTAGCAGGGGTAATCCAGGTAATTATAGACCAGTGAGCCTGACGTCAGTGGTAGGGAAGCTGCTGGAGAAGATACTGAGGGATAGGATCTATTCCCATTTGGAAGAAAATGGCCTCATCAGTGATAGGCAACATGGTTTTGTGCAGGGAAGGTCATGTCTTACCAACTTAATAGAATTCTTTGAGGAAGTGACAAAGTTGATTGATGAGGGAAGGGCTGTCGATGTCATATACATGGACTTCAGTAAGGCGTTTGATAAGGTTCCCCATGGCAGGCTGATGGAGAAAGTGAAGGCGCTTGGGGTCCAAGGTGTACTAGCTAGATGGATAAAGAACTGGCTGGGCAACAGGAGACAGAGAGTAGCAGTAGAAGGGAGTTTCTCAAAATGGAGACGTGTGACCAGTGGTGTTCCACAGGGATCCGTGCTGGGACCACTGTTGTTTGTGATATACATTAATGATTTGGAGGAAAGTATAGGTGGACTGATTAGCAAGTTTGCAGACGACACTAAGATTGGTGGAGTAGCAGATAGTGAAGGGGACTGTCAGAGAATACAGCAGAATATAGATAGATTAGAGAGTTGGGCAGAGAAATGGCAGATGGAGTTCAATCAGGGCAAATGCGAGGTGATGCATTTTGGAAGATCCAATTCAAGAGTGAACTATACAGTAAATGGAAAAGTCCTGGGGAAAATTGATGTCCAGACAGATTTGGGTGTTCAGGTCCACTGTTCCCTGAAGGTTGCAACGCAGGTAAATAGAGTGGACAAGAAGGCATACGGCATGCTTTCCTTCATCGGACGGGGCATAGAGTACAAGAGTTGGCAGGTCATGTTACAGTTGTATAGGACTTTGGTTCGGCCACATTTGGAATACTGCGTGCAGTTCTGGTCGCCACATTATCAAAAGGATGTGAATGCTTTGGTGAGGGTGCAGAGGAGGTTCACCAGGATGTTGCCTGGTATGGAGGGCGCTAGCTATGAAGATAGGTTGAGTAGATTAGGATTATTTTCATTAGAAAGACGGAGGTTGAGGGGGGACCTGATTGAGGTGTACAAAATCATGAGAGGTATAGACAGGGTGGATAGCAAGAGGCTTTTTCCCAGAGTGGGGGTTTCAATTACTAGAGGACACGAGTTCAAAGTGAAAGGGGAAATGCTTAGGGGGGATATGCGTGGAAAGTTCTTTACGCAGAGGGTGGTGGGCACCTGGAACGCATTGCCAGCGGAGGTGGTAGATGTGGGCACGATGGAGTCTTTTAAAATGTATCTAGACAGATACATGAATGGGCAGGAAGAAAAGAGATACAGAACCTTAGAAAATAGGCGACATGTTTAGAGAGAGGATCTGGATCGGCGCAGGCTTGGAGGGCCGAAGGGCCTGTTCCTGTGCTGTAATTATCTTTGTTCTTTGTTTCTTTGTTACATTCCTAACGTTTACCAGTTCTGTTAAAGGGTCAGAGACCGGAAACATTAACTCTGTTTCTCTCTACACAGATGCTGCCAGACCTGCTGAGTATTTCCGGCACTTTCTGGTCTCATCCCTAATCTTTTGAATTCTCTCCCAAAAACCCTAAATGCAATAAGCTGCACAGAGTCCAGTTTTAGGGAGTCCTGCTTTGACAGAGTACGAAATGCAGTAAAGTTATCAAGAGATTGAATTTTAAGTGATCTAAGAGTCGATCTCTTTCCAACAATTTGTTAATTTTACTTTTAGCATTTCACTTAATTTTAAGCTGAATTTGTACTTTATTTCACAATCAGTTTGTGAGAATTGGACAGTTAATTGATGCTGATGGAAAAGGAAGCTTGGATATAAAACTGACTTAATGACAGAAAACAGTGAGTTGCGGTAAATAGTTGTTATTCAAACTGGAGAAAAATAGACAGTAGTGTTCCCCAAGGGGTAGTGCTAGGAACACTGTTTTATTCTGATATGTATAAATGATTTGGATAATGGCTTACAGAGAAACATTTCAAAATTTGCAGGTGATACCAAACTTGGAGGCGGGGCAGGCATTGAGGTTGATACCAATCGATGTAAGAGGACATAGATAGGCTGGCAGAATGGGCAGACCAGAGGCAAATGGAATTTAATACAGACAAGTGTCAAGTGATGCATTTTATCAGAAGTAACAGGGAGAGGCAATATACACTTAATGGTAAAGTTCGAAAGAGTGTGCAGAGACAAAGGGACATGGGGTTCATGCACATAGATCCCTGAAGGTTGCAGGATATATTGAGAGAGTCGTCAGTAAAGCATATGGGATCTTGGGCTTCATAGATAGAGGTGGTGAGTTCAGAAGAAGGAAAGTTATGCTGTAACTTTATGAAGCTCTGGTTAGGCCCCAACTGGAGTACTGCATCCAGTTCTGTTCACCACACTTTAGGAAGGATGTGAGGGTCATTGACAGGGTGTAGAGGAGGTTTACTTTAATGGTTCCAGAGATGGAGGATTTTCAGTACAATATAGTCTGTAAAAGCTGGGATTGTCTTCCTTGGAGTAAAGGAGATTGAGGGGAGATTAGATACATGTATACAAGATGATGACTTGTTTGGATAAGGTAGACAGGAAAAGATGTTCCCATTAGCTGATGGTACAAGGACTAGAGTTAAGATTGAGGGCAAGAGTTAAGGGGGATGTGATGAACAACATTTTTACACAACGAGTGGTAATGGCCTGGAAATCATTGCCTACGAGGGTGGTGGAAGCAGAGAAGGTGAATTATTTCAAAAGGATATTGGATGAACACTTGATGTAAATAAACTTGCAGGAATATGGAGTCAGAGCTGGGGAATGAGACTGGCTGGATTTATCGACAAAGAGCCGGCATGGACTCGATGAGCAGAATGGCCTCATTCTGTGCTGAAATGACTATGACTCTACGACTCTCTGACAGGGGAATACTATTACTACTTTTAGTTTAGTTTAGAGATACAGCAGTGAAACAGGCCCTTCGGCCCACCGAGTCTGTGCGGACCATCAACCACCCGTTTATACTAATCCTACACTAATTCCATATTCCTACCACATCCCCACCTGTCCCTATGTTTCCCTACCACCTACCTATACTACAGGCAATTGCTAATGGCCAATTTACCGATCAACCTGCATGTCTTTGGCATGTGGGTCGAAACCGGAGCACCCGGAGGAAACCCACGCAAACACAGGGGGAACTGGCAAACTCCACACAGGCAGTACCTAGAATTGAACCCGGGTCACTGGAGCTGTGAGGCTGCAGTGCTAAACACTGCGCCACTGTGCCGCCCTATAGTGGGAAAGTTTATAATGGACTGGGCAGTATCACCCTGTGGAACCCCGTGATGTAAGTGAAATGTTTGATGCCCCAGAACGTGGTTAACAAATGTCCTTCACAAACAGAGTAAATCAGTTCAGTTCCACTGACAATTCTGGAGTCATTCACAATGGGGAGTAATTTCTCCTCGTTTTCTCTACATAGGACAGCAGTCAGGCTTTTCACTGTGTCCACCACCTCCATGTTGAAAGTCTTGTCAGGGTTAGGTGAGATAAGACACGTTGCCTGGGCGACAGATTTCTTCAATTGTGTTACTGATTCTATGCTCTCTTCAGTCCAACTGGGTTAAACCTGGTCATCACCATCATTAGGTAGTTCATAAAGAGGAGTCACAGTCTCTGCAAATCGAGGGATGAGGGTCCACTGATACCCCACCAGCCTGAGGATAGGACACAGGGCAGTCTTTGAGGTGGACAGGGGTAGATACTGGATGAGGGTCCACTGATACCCAGCAGCCTGAGGATAGGACACAGGGCAGTCTTTGAGGTGGACAGGGGTAGACACTGGATGAGGGTCCACTGATACCCCACCAGCCTGAGGATAGGACACAGGGCAGGACTTTGAGGTGAACAGGGGTAGACACTGGATGGTCTCGACCTGAAGCTGGTGTGGGCTGATGCAGGATGATCTGATCTGGGCACGTAGAAAGGTGACACGGTCTTGCACCTGTTGGGCCTTACGTGGATGGTCTTTTAGTCCAGCTCCCAAAGTAACTGCAGTAGTTCCTGTAAAAGGGTTAAATATGTGGACACGTCTGTGGTGATGAGAAGATCATCGACATATTGCAGCAAGCAGGAAGACTGTGAAAATCTCAGAAGGGACCCGGCTACACGTTTGTTGAAAATAGTGGGGTTATTGTGGAACCCCTTGTGACAGACATGTCCAGGGGTATCTCTGGTCCTCAGAAGTGAATACGAATTTAATTTGTTTCTCTAGTTTTACTGGGATACTACAATAACCATTAGAGATATCCAGGGTGGAGAAGACAGAACTAACATTGGGAATCCGGGAGAGTAGTGTGGGTGTCTATCAGACAACCGGGTTCACGCAGGGTTGACTGAATTGAGTTTGTGGTGGTCAATAGTCAGTCACCAACTGCCATCCGGTTTTCCAACCTGTCAAATCGGGCAGTTAGAAGGGAACATGGCTTCGTGAACTACACCCTGGTATAACAATGACATGATAGTGTCTGGAATGTATGATATAATCTCAGCTCGGTATGAATACTGCTTCATGGATCATGCAATGGTCAGTTAATTTCTTCGGGTCAGCTCATGCTTGCACAGTCATCTTTATGGGTTGTGGATACACTCGACACCGACTCGAGAATCACCTGTACCTCAGGGTGATCAGAGGTGTCTGGTTCCCACTCCTCTGATATTTTAATCAGGAATATTGAGGGTGCACTGGACACCAGAGTACGGGCATGTTTTAATGTTCTACAATATACAAATATAGGGATAATCAATTACTGCTGATAACCTTTGAGCACATTACTGCCCAGTAGTCCCTGTCCATTATACAGGATCATATAAAAGGGAGGCAGGACTTTGACATGAGCTGTGTTCCCTCTCCTACACCAATGTAAGATCTGATCCAGGGTTACAGATTAACCAAAAGGAGATCGAAGGGTCACAAGCAGTTTATTGAGGAGTAACAGTTCAAATACAGCACAAAATCAGAATAGACATAGTGGACATACGGCCTGTGGCAGGTGAGAAAGGCTTTCTGGCTATGGATCAAATGTAAGAAGCTATTAGTAAAGACGTTATAGCAGGACACACAGAATAATTCAAGGTGATCAGGCAGAGTCAACATGCTTTTGTGAAACGGAAACCATGTTTAACCAATTTATTGAAGTTCTTTGAAGAAGTAACAGGTGCTGTGGATAAAGGGGAACTGGTGGATGTACTATACTTAGATTTCCAGAAGGGATTTCATAATGTGCCACATCAAAGTTCATTGCGGAATATAAAAGCTCATGGTGTAGGGGGCAACCTATTGGCTTAGATAGAAGATTGGCTAGCTAACAGGAAACAGAGAGTAGGCTTAAATGGATCATTTTCTGTTTGGCAAGATGTAACGAGTGGTGTGTCACAGGGATCAGTGCGGGTGCCTTAGCTCTTTACAATTTATATAAATCACTTGGATGAAGGGGCCAAAGGTATGTTTGCTAAATTTGCTGATGACAGAAACGTCGGTCAGACAGTATGTTGTGACGTGGACACAAGTGAACCACAAAGGGGTAGATAGATTGAGTGATTGGGCAAAGATCTGGTAAATGGAGTATAATGTGGGAAAATATGAAATTGTCCATTTTGGCAGGAAGAATAAAAATTAAGCATATAATCACAATGGTGAGAGATTTCAGAGCTCTACCATCCAGGGGGAACTGAGAGTCCTTGTGCATGAATTGTAAAAGGTTAATATGTAGGCATTGAAAGTAGTTAGGAAAACTAATAGAATGTTATCGTCCAATGCAGGAGGAATTGAATACAAATGTAGAAAGGTTATGTTTCAGTTATATAGGGAGACCACTTCTGGAATACTGTGTACAGTATTGGTCTCCTCATTTAAGGACAGGTGGAAATGCATTCGAAGCAGTTCAGAGATGGTTTACTAGACTAATGCCTGGAATGGGGGTGTTGTTTAATGAGGAAAGGCTGGACAGGCTTGGCTTATGTCAGCTGGAGTTTAGAAGAGTAAGAGGCGACTTGATTGAAACTTATAAGATTCTGAGTGTGGGACAGAGCAAATGAGGCCGACAGAGAGAGAAAGAACGAGAGAGAGAGAGCTCAATTCATCTGCTGCTAAAAACCTCATCCATGCCTTTTTTATCTCGAGACTTGACTATTCTAACACACTCCTGGCTGGTCTCCCACATCCTACTCTCTGTAACCTGTGGTCATCCAAAACTCTGCTGCCATCTTCTAATTTGCACCAAATTCTGTTCACCCAATATCCCTGTGCTCACTGACCTACATTGGCTCTTGGTCCAGTAACACCTCAATTTTAATATTATCACTCATGTGATCAAATCCCTCCATGTCCTCACTCCTCTGATTATCCCAATCCCCTGTTCATTTCCAATGTTCCTGAAACTTGTTCATCTTAAAAATCTTTTTTCCAATTCCCGCTTAAAAGTGACTTTCTTTCCTTCTGTCACTCTTCATATAACATAGAACATAGAGCATAGAACAGTACAGCACAGTACAGGCCCTTCGGCCCACGATGTTGTGCCGAACCTTTAACCTACTCTAAGATCAAACTAACTACCTACCCTTCAATCTACTATCATCCATGTAACGATCCAAGAGTCGTTTAAATGTCCCTAATGTATCTGCTTCTACTACCACCACTGGCAGCGCATTCCACGCACCCACCACTCTCTGTGTAAAGAACCTACCTCTGACATCTCCCCGAAACCTTCCTCCAGTCACCTTAAAATTATGCCCACTAGTGATAGCCCTTTCCACCCTGGGAAAAAGTCTCTGGCTATCCACTCTATCTATGCCTCTCATCATCTTGTACCCCTCTATCAAGTCACCTCTCATCCTTCTTCGCTCCAATGAAAAAAGCCCTAGCTCCCTCAATCTTTCTTCATAAGACATGCCCTCCAGTCCAGGCAGCATCCTGGTAAATCTCCTCTGCACCCTCTCTAAAGCTTCCATACCCTTCCTATAATGAGGCGACCAGAACTGAATGCAATATTCCAAGTGTGGTCGAACCAGGGCCTTATAGAGCTGCAGCATAACCTCGCGGCTCTTAAACTCAATCCCCCTGTTAATGAAAGCCAACACACCATACGCCTTCTTAACAACCCTATCAACTTGGGTGGCAACTTTGAGCGATCTCTGGACATGGACCCCAAGATCCCTCTGTTCCTCCACACTACCAAAAACCCTGTCTTTAAGCCTGTATTCTGCATTCAAATTCGACCTACCAAAATGAATCACTTCACACTTTTCCAGGTTGAACTCCATCTGCCACTTCTCAGCCCAGCTCTGCATCCTGTCAATGTCCCGTTGCAACCTACAACAGCCTTACACACTATCCACAACTCTAGCAACCTTCGTGTCATCGGCTAACTTGCTAACCCAGCCTTCCACTTCCTCATCCAAGTCATTTATAAAAATCACAAAGAGCAGAGGTCCCAGAACAGATCCTTGCAGAACACCACTGGTCACCGAGCTCCATGCTGAATACTTTCCATCTACTAACACCCTCTGTCTTCTATGGGCCAGACAATTTTGTATCCAGACAGCCACAGTGTGGTTTTCCTGACCACACATTTCATCTCTCCTGCTGCACTCATGCTGTGGAAGCTTGGATCCATAAAATGGTGTGAGCTGCACTGCCGGTCACATCCAGCACATTGTACAGGACACCCAGGCTGGCCGGGGTGCTCGTGTCGGTGTAACGTGTGTGTGTCTGTAGTGTGAGGAGAGGTCTGAATATGAAGTCGATCAGCCATTTCAGCAACTTTGATGTACGTCTTTGATACTTGGTCCTTGCATGTATACTGACCACCTGTGTTAGTCACTCTCAGCTGAACATACATTCAGCAGCACGAGGATCCCCCTCTAGTGTTAGTTAAAAGGACCAGGCGTCCAACTTGCAGCTGAGGGGCTTTTGACTTACTTCTGTTATTACAAAGTTAGTGGAGGTGCTGTGGATGGTTTTAGATTAGATTTTTTTAGATTAGAGATACAGCACTGAAACAGGCCCTTCGGCCCACCGAGTCTGTGCCGAACATCAACCACCCATTTATACTAATCCTACACTAATCCCATATTCCTACCAAACATCCCCACCTGTCCCTATATTTCCCTACCAACTGCCTATACTAGTGACAATTTATAATGGCCAATTTACCTATCAACCTGCAAGTCTTTTGGCTTGTGGGAGGAAACCGGAGCACCCGGAGAAAACCCACGCAGACACAGGGAGAACTTGCAAACTCCACACAGGCAGTACCCGGAATCGAACCCGGGTCCCTGGAACTGTGAGGCTGCGGTGCTAACCACTGCGCCACTGTGCCGCCTTTTCTGGAGGTTGTGTTATGAGCTGCTGCAGACATTCAGGGAGGAGAGAGGACTTGGTGACACAACTCTGTACGATGAATGGGGACTGTAGTTACAGTGTCTCTGCGTCTGTAACATGATCAACAAATGGAGCAGAAGCTGCAGAGAGAGTGAAAGCTCTGGAAAGAAAGAGGAGGAATGGCCTCTGCCCTACCCACCCTGGGTTTCCAAGAGCAAAAAGAGCAGTGGTCCTAATATTGAGCCCAGGGGAACACCACTGTATACTCCCATTGAGTCTGAACAACAACCTTTCACCACTTCTCTCTGTTTACTGTTCCTTAGCCAATGTTATATCCACACTGTCACTGTACGTTTAATCCATAGGGTTCGGTTTCCCTAACCTGTCTATTGAATGTCACTTGATCAAACACCTTTTGAAAGTCCATATATATAACTTCAATCACACCACCCTCATCAACCCTCTCCATTGTTTTATCAAATAATTCCATCAAGTTTACCTCACCACCACCTCTCTCCATTCCTCCACTGTTGTTAAATTATCAGACTGATTATCCGACACCCAGTACTGGATGAGCAGAAATTTCCTCCAATTAAATATTGGGAAGACTGAAGCCATTGTTTTCACTCCCCACTCCAACTCTGTTCTCTTGCTATTGATTCCATCCCTCTTCCTGGTGACAGTCTGAGATTGAGACAATATGTTTACATCCTTGGTGTCACATTTCATCACAACATGAGCTTTAACCTCATTTTCAGGGTAGAATTACAACCGCCTATTTCCACCTCAGTAACATCGCCTGACTTCACCCCTGTCTCAGCCCATCTGCTGCTGAAACCTCATTTATAACTTCGTCACCTCTCGATGTGACTATTCCAACTCACTCCTGGCTGATCTCCCACATCTACTCTCTGTAAACATGAGGTCATCCAAAACTCTGCTGCCCATGTCTTAGCTCACACCAAGTCCCGTTTATATGACACTGACCGACATTGGCTCCCAATCAAGCAATATCTTGATTTTAAAATTCTCATCCTTGTTGTCATATCTCTCAATGGCCTCGCCCCTCCCTATCTCTGTAATCTCCTCCAGCTCCAGAACCCATCGAGACATCTGTGCTCCTCTAATTCTGGTCTCTTTTACATCCGTTATTTTAATCACTGCACCACTGGCGACCGTGCCTTCAGCTGCCGGGGCCCAAGCTGCAGTATCCTCCCGACACATCTCCGCCTCTGCACCTCTCCATCTCACTTTCCTCCTTTAAGACATTCCTTGAAACCTTCCTCTTTGGCTAACCTGTTGGTCCTTTGACCTAATATCTCCTGTTGTATCTCAGTTCGCAGTTTGCTTCATAATGCTCCTGTGAAGCACCTTGGGATGTTTTATAACATTAAAGGCAATATCTAAATATAAATTGTTGTTGTTGTTGTTGTTTGCCAGACATCAATAGTCTTTAGCATATCCAGGTTGCTAACCATTTACTATCCAATGTTTTTATAAGCAACAAGTATTTTTCTCTTGGGTTGTCACGTCTACAAATGTCCCCAGTCGTGACACTAGTCTGACTGGTCAGTAATTACAGCATTTATCGCATATCTCCTTTTTTAAACAGGATGTAAGATTTACAATCCTCCAATCCTCTGTCATCACACCCATATCCAAGGAGGATTGGAAGATTCTGGCCAGTGCCTCTGCTATTTCCACTATTCCTTCCCTCAGAAACCCCTATACATCCATTCAGACTGGGTAAGAGTTCCAGTTTATTGTGGTTCAAAAAGGTGTTGGATAGAAAGGTGTTAACTGAAACTGTTTGTTCAGTGACTGTAATTAATGTCAGTCTCCATGGACCGAATTGTGTCACAGGAGGGTTTCCCTCTCCTATTAATATGGGACTCCTTTCGATGTGTTGTCCCATACTGTCAGCGGGAGCATCACGCCCGGCACTCACAGGGATCAGCGGCTCCAGAGAGAGGGAGAGGATAGATCAGAATCTGAGAACAATAGGTCAGAATCTGAGAACAATGGGTTAGAATCTGAGAACAATGGGTCAGAATCTGAGAACAATGGGTCAGAATCTGAGAACAATGGGTCAGAATCTGAGAACAATAGATCAGAATCTGAGAACAATGGGTCAGAATCTGAGAACAATAGATTGGAATGTTACAACAATGAGCAAGAGTTTATCCTCAGAACTTCACGATCTTTCTACACATTATGATCGGTTCTCATTAGACTTTCGCATCTACCTCGCACTTCGGATTGCTCAATACATTTATTATCCCATCCTCGATCTTGTTGGTGTCCCTGGTTAATATCTGTTTCCAGGTATTTATTCTGTAAACCATGTTTAACTGTATTATATTCCTGTAATTTACTCTACCTTCCTTGCTGCTGTTGATAATCCCGGTGAATATCTCCAGTAATTACCTTGATTAACCATGTTTAACTGTATTATATTCCCGTAATTTACTCGACCCTCCTTGCTGCTGTTGTTAATCCCGGTGAATATCTCCAGTAATTACCTTGATTAACCATGTTTAACTGCATTACTGTTCCTATAATTTTCTCTGCCCTCCTTGCTGCTGTTGTTATTTCTGCTGAATCTCTATCTCCAGCAATCAGCTGTATAAACCACTGCTAACGGTATTTCAGTTCCTGTAATTTACTCTCTCCTCTTTGCTGCTGATACTGTCTCTATTTCCAGCCAGGAGATCTGTAAACCCTGTTTACTGAAATACTGTTCTGGAACGTAAATTGTGGGAAGAGAGAAGACAGTGTCATTGGTCCATTGGTCTCCGTCACAAACTCCATCCCCTATCTGTGAACCACATACCCGATCCTGAGGCTGAACCAGACAGTTTACAACCTCTGTGTTCTATTTTCACCTCACTTGAGTTCATCTCCAAATTCTCTCCATCACCAACCCTGCCTACTACCAGCTGAGTAATATCACCCGTCTCCACTTCTGCCTCAGCCCATCTGCTGCATAAACCCTCATATGTGCCTTTGTTAAATCCACACTTGACTATTCCGAATCTATCCTGGTCACCCTCCCAGTTATAAACCTCCATAAACCACAGCCCATCCAGAACTCTGCTGCATGTATCCTAACTCACACCAAATCCCGATCACCCATCACCCCTGTGCTCACTGATCTACATTGGCTCCCGGTCTGGCAGCACCTTAATTTTAATATTCTCATTCTTGAGTCTGAATCACTCCATGGCCTCACCACTCCATTAGTCCCATTCCCCTGTGCATTTCCCATATTTCTGCAAATAATATGCCTTCAATCTTTTCTCAATTCTCTTTTTAAAGTGAATTTCTTTCTCTCTGTATCTGTTCCTAGCCACGATTTTCAACTCTACAGACCCACTGGTGCTGAGGGCACAGACGATGGGACCCATAAAATGATGCGAACCACACAGCCGGCCACTTCTAGTGTGGTCAGCACAGTGTCCCATGGTGGACAGAGCTCTAGTATGGTCAGCACAATGCCCCATGCTGGACAGGGCTCTAGTATGGTCAGCACAATGCCCCATGCTGGACAGGGCTCTAGTATTTTCAGCACAGTGTCCCATGGTGGACAGAGCTCTAGTATGGTCAGCACAATGCCCCATGCTGGACAGGGCTCTAGTATGGTCAGCACAATGCCCCATGCTGGACAGGGCTCTAGTATTTTCAGCACAGTGCCCCATGCTGGACAGGGCTCTAGTATGATCAGCACAGTGCCTCATGCTGGACAGGGCTCTAGAGTGGTCAGCACAGTGCCCCATGCTGGACAGGGCTCTAGTGTGGTTAGCACAATGCCCCATGCTGGACAGGGCTCTAGTATGGTCAGCACAATGCCCCATGCTGGACAGGGCTCTAGTATGGTCAGCACAATGCCCCATGCTGGACAGGGCTCTAGTTTGGTCAGCACAATGCCTCATGCTGGTCAGGGCTCTAGTGTGGTCAGCACAGTGCCCAATGCCGGACAAGGCTCTAGTATGGTCAGCACAATGCCCCATGCTGGACAGGGCTCTAGTATGGTTAGCACAGCGCCCCATGCTGGACAGGGCTCTAGAGTGGTCAGCACAGTGCCCCATGCTGGACAGGACTCTTGTGTGGTCAGCACAATGCCCCATGCTGGACAGGGCTCTAGTATTATCAGCACAATGCCCCATTCTGGACAGGGCTCTAGTGTGGTCAGCACAGTGCCCCATGCTGGACAGGGCTCTAGTATTATCAGCACAATGCCCCATGCTGGACAGGGCTTTAGTATGGTCAGCACAGTGCCCCATGCTGGACAGGGCTCTAGTGTGGTCAGCCCAGTGCCTCATGCAGGACAGGGCTCTAGTATTATCAGCACAGTGCCCCATGCTGGACAGGGCTCTTGTGTGGTCAGCCCAGTGCCTCATGCTGGACAGGGCTCTAGTATGGTCAGCCCAGTGCCTCATGCTGGACAGGACTCCAGCGAGTCATACTATGTTTGTGATACTCATGTGAGGATAGTTTTGAATGTGACTTCAATGTCCCAACCAGACAGCTTTGAGTACGTCTTTGAAATCAGGTCTCGGCATGACCACTGACTGCTTGTGTTAGTCACTGTCAGCTGAATATACAGTTAGCATCGCAATGAGTCCCCTCTAGTGTTATTTACAAGGACCAGGCATCCAACCTACAGGTGAGGGGCTTTTGACTTACTTCTGCTGTTGTAAAGTCAGTGCAGGTGTTGTGGATGGGTTTCTAGAGGTTGTGTTGTGAGCTGCTGCAGACATTCAGCGAGGACAGAGGATTTGGTGACTCAACTCTGTACGAGGTATGGGGACTGTAGTTACAGTGTCTCTGTATCTGTAACATGACCCACAAATGGAGCAGAGACTGCAGAGAGCGGAAGCTCTGTAAAGATGGAGGAGGGACTCTTCCCTACCCACCCCGGGTTTTCCAAGAGCTCTTTTCCTACCTACAATTAACCCAAGAGCAGTGTGTGAGGTGACTCTGATTCAATAAGGAGGTGGTCGCAGAGCTGTGTCACCTCCTGTAACACGACCTGTAGCCTCACACCAGGGTGAGGACGGAGCTGTCAGTGGCCGTTAAGGTCAGTTTCATTGAAAGTCTATATATCTGGTTCTTCCCAGGCAGGAGAAGTAGACACATACAGCATAGTCTCGTAGAAATCAATGGAGTCGTAGAGTCATGCACAACACAAAAGGAGGCCATCTCTCGCTGGAGTAATACAGTCAGTGCCACTCCCAGCTCATTCCTCATATACCTGCAAGTTAATTTCATTCAGTTTCCTTTTGAAATCATTGATTGTCTCGGCTTCCACAACCTTAATGGGCAGTGAGTTCCAGCTCATTCACATCCACTGTGTAAAAAAGTTCTTCCTCATATTCCCCTACATCTCTTACCCAAAACCTTCCATCTGTGTCCCCTGGTCCGTGTTTCATCAGTTAATGGGAACAGTTTTTCCTTGTCTATCTTATCTTCACCTATCATAATCTTGTACACCTCTATCAAATCTCTCTCAAATTCCTTTCCTCGAGGGAGAACAACTCCATCTTCTCCAAACTCACTTTGTAACTAAACCCCTTTCCCTGGAACCATTCTGTTAAATCTCCTCTGCACCCTCTCAGGGACCTTCACATCCTTCCGAGTGTGGTGACCAGAACTGGGCATAGTTCTCTAGTTGGGGCCTAACTAAATCTTTATAAAGTTTCAGCATAATTTCCCTGCTTTTATATCTTTGCCCCTCATGATGAAGCCCAAGATCTGATATGTTTTACCAAACATTCTCCGAATATGTCCTGCCAAATTCACAGATCAATGCATTTGGAGCCACAATTCCCTCTGTTCCTGCACAATCTTTAGAACTGTGTCATTAAGTCTATATTGCCTTCCTATTCCTTCTGACAAAATGCATCAGCTCACACTCCTCTGTATTAAATTCCACCTGCCACTTCTCTGTCCATTCTGCTAGCCTATCTATATCCTGTTGCAGGCAGTTTGTAACATCCTCACTGTTTACCACTCCTCCAAGATTGGTATCATCAGAAAATTGTGAAATTCTACTTTGTATTCCAAGAACCATGCCACTTATAAATAAAGCAAAAGAAAAATTGTGGTCCTAACACTGACCCTTGGGGAAAATCACTGTCTATCATCTTCCAGTCTGAAAAACAACCATTTAACACATTTCTCTTTTTGCTCTCCTTTGCACAATTTTTGATCCAATTGGATGCTATTCCATGAGCTTCAATTTTGTTCACCAAACTTTTGTTTGGTTCTCCATCAAACACTTTCATAAAATCCATGTAGACAACATCCACCACATTCCCTTCATCAACCTTCTCTGATCATCGAAATAAATTCAATTCGCTCAGTCAAGCATAATCTGCCTTTTAGAAATCCGTGCTGACACTCCTTAATTAACTCAAACCTCTCCAAGTGTGTGTCGTCCTTTTTCCCTGATTATTGTCTCTAAAACCTTCCTCACACCTGATTTTAAACTAACTGACCAGTAGTTACCAGGCCTGTGTATTGTCCATTTATAATTCTGGGAGGTGCGGGTGGCCATCTTTGTCATCATTTTCTCCCTCAGCAGAGAGAAGCACGATGAGAGATCCCGTGGATTTGTCAGGATAGCGGGATTCCTGATGGTGTCCGTGGCTCTGACGGGCCCCCATGTCAACGGGGAGAGGTACAGGAACTGAAAGAACTCTCACTCCATTAATGTACAGTTGGTGTCTGAGCATGCCCAGTCCATCATGTTGGTGAATGTCCTCTATCCTGGCAGCAGCCACCATACCTTCATTCTGAAGCAGCCAACCAGTCCCAACACTGCGGGTCTCCATGCAGAACCAGAATGCGGCTCCTCGGAGACAAAGAAAACCCCCTCTAGACACAGCTCGTGTTTCTACACACCCAAACCACATCCCACCACCAACCAACCTCACACAATTAACATGTGTATAACGTGAGCAATGGAGTCACCAGCAGCATGGTGGAACAGGCCATCGGTGTGATGAAGCAATGCTTCTGACGTCTGATCCGCTCGGGGTGAGCCCTCCAGTACACACTGGAGCAGGTGTCCAAGTTCATGGTGTTCTGCTGCACCCTTCATATCATCACCATCGTGAGGACACAGGCCTTGGCACCAGGAATCCGCAGGCTACCTCAGGAGGAGGAGGAGGCAGGGAGGATACGTCCTGGATGCCTTCGACCCTGACAGGCTGTCGGAGAGTCCCTGCTAAGATTCCGGTTCCCATAGGATAACTTCCCTTTCCCAACACGGATCCCCCATTCTCCACCATTACACCCATCTGAGATGCCCCATCACTGTGTTATTACAGCACAACAGGAACTATTCAGTCCGACGTGTCTGCATCGCCTCTCCGAATGAGCAATTCACCTAATCCCATTCCCTGTCTTCTTCCATCAACGCTGCACATTCTTCCTTCTAATACACCAGTTTATTCAGCTTTAGCATGTTTTTGATGTGGTCACCCAACAGCTGAAAATTATGCAGGGAGAGAGGGAATGGGTGATCTCCAGACAGTCAAAAAGAATCAGGCAGGTAGTGCTGCAAATCCTTGAGTGCATCTCACTCTCCAACAGGTATTCAGTTCAGAATACTAAGGAAAGTGATGCTTCACCTGGAGAGTGCAGCCAGAGCCAAGTCCGTGTCAACACGGGTGGCTGAGCTGCAGAGCGGGGTCGAGGGATGACTGGAAGAGCCTTAGTGATCAATAGTCAGGGGAACAGGCAGGCGCTTATGTGGCCACAGACATGAATCGATGATGGTGTCATGCTTGTCTGGTTCCAGGGACAAGGATGTCACTGAGCGACTGCAGAGCATCTTGAAGGAGAAGGGGAACAGCTGTCATGGTCCACATCGGAACCAGCGACAAAGGTAGAAAAAGGAATGTCGTCCTGCAGTCAGAATTTATGGAGCGAGGGAAGAAATAGGCCAGCAGGACCTCAAAGTGGTAACTTCTGGATTACTCCCAGTGCCATGCACAACTGAGTATAGAAATAGAAAACTAAGACAGATGAATGTGTGGCTGGGAAGATGGTGCAGGAGGGAGAACTTCAGATTCCTGGGACATTGGGACCAGCTTTGGATTAGATGGGACCTGTACAGGCCGGACTGGTTGCACCTGATCGGAGCCGGGACTGGGTTACTTGCAGAACGTTTTGCTAGTGCTGTCGGGGAGGGTTTAAACTAGTTTTGCAGGGGGATGGGGACCTGAGGATAGAGTCATTAGGGACAAAACCTGAAACGAAAATAGAAGGCAGAAAATTAATGGATGAGTCCAGGAGACAGAGGAAAAGAGGGTTAGAATTATTTTTTAAATGAGGTTGGCAGTGCTCAAGGGTATCTATTTCAATGCAAGGAGTATAGCAAATAAAGTAGATGTGCTGAGGGCACAGATAGACAGGTAGCAGTATGATATCATAGCTATTACAGAAACATGGCTTAAGGAGGGACAGGAATGGCAGCTCAACGTTCCTGGTTACAGGGTTTTCAGACACGATAGGGAGGGGGATAAGAAAGGAGGGGAAGTGGCAATTTCGGTCAAGGAATCTATTGCAGCTGTGAGGAGGGATGATATGTTGGAAGGTTCATCAAATGAGACCATATGGATTGAGCTAAGGAACCAGAAAGGGACAATCACACTGTTGGGAATGTCATCCCGACAGCCAAATAGTTAGAGGGAGATAGAAGATCGGATATGTAGGCAAGACTCTATGAAGTGCAAGAACCATCGGGCAGTAATAGTAGGGGATTTTCATTACCCCAATATTAACTGGGATAATTTTGGTATGAAAAGAATTGAGGGAGCAGAAATCTTGAGGTGCATTCAGGAGAACGTTTTTGACCAGGATGTATCAAGTCCAACAAGAGAGGGTGCGGTTTTCGGCATTGTTTTAGGAAATGAAGATAGGCATGTGGAGGAGTGACAGTGGGGGAGCATTGTGGTGGGAGTGATCATAATTCAGTTAGTTTTAACTTCATTATGGGACAGGACAAGAGATATATCAGCAGTTAGAGTTCTCAATGGGGCAAGGCCGATATTACTAAACTGAGGAGTGAAAGTTGTACCCCAGGCTGTTCAACTGAGGAAACAGCTGTTTGAAGGTAATTCAGTCTCAGAGCAGTGGGAGGCATTCAAAGGGGAGATTCCAGAGGTTCAAGATAAACATGTTCCCACAAAGAAAAAGGGTGAGGCGGCCAAATCTCGAGTACCATGGATGTCAAGGAGCCGACAGGGTAGGATAACGCAGAAAAGCAAAGCTTATGTCCGACACTGAGAACTCAATACAGCAGAAAGCCGAGAGGAGTATAGAAAGAGGAGGCGTCAAATCAAAAAGGAAATTAGGAAAGGAAAGAGAGGGCATGAAAGAATATTGGCAAGCAAAATCAAGGTGAACTCAAAGATGTTTTCTCAATACATTAAGAGTAAGAGGATAACTAAGGGGAGAGTAGGCCCCATAGTAGATCAGAAAGGTAACCTTTGTATAAGGGTGGAAGATATTGGACTGGTTCTTATTCAGCACTTTGCGTATGTCTTGAGAAAAGAGGGGGGATTTAGATATTGTCGTTAAGGAGGAAAAGTGTGAATTATTGGATATAATAAACATAGGGAGAGAGGAAGTATTAATGGGATTAGTATCCTTGAAAGTTGATAAATCACCACAGCCGGATGAAATGTACCCCAGGCTGTTCAAAGAAGTAAGAGAGGAAATAGCAGAGGGTCTGCCTACCATCATTTCCCAATCTCACTAGATACAGTTGTTGTGCCGGAGTACTGGAGAATTGCTAACATTGTACCTCTGTTTAAAAAGGGAGCGAAGGATAGTCTGAATAATTACAGGCTAGTCAGTATAACATCAGTGGTGGGCAAATTATTGGAATCTATTCTGAGAGACGGGACAAACTGTCACTTAGAGAGGCACAGGTTTATCAAGGATAGTCAGCATGGATTTGTTAAGGGACGCTCTTGTTTAACCAAATTGATTGAATTTTTTGAAGATGTTACAGGGAATATAGATGAGGGTAGTGCAGTTGATGTGGTCGGCATGGATATTAGCAAGGCTTCTGACAAGCTCCCACCTGAAAGATTGGTTCAAAAAATAAAATCCCATGGCGTCCAGAGAAATGCAGCAAGGCGGATACAAAATTGGCTCAGTGGAAGGAAACAAAGGGTAATTATTGACAAGTATTTTTGCGACTGGAGGATTGTTTCCAGTGTCATTCCACAGGGCTCAGTAATGGGTCCCCTGCTTTTTGTTGTCTATATTAAAGATTTAGACGTAAATGTAGTGGGTATGATCAAGACTTTTGCAGACAACACAAAGATTGGCCATGTGGTGGATAGCGAGAAGGATCGCTGTCGGCTGCAGGAAGATATTGACGGTCTGGTCAGATGGGCAGAAAAATGGGATTCGACCTTGTTAAGTCTGAGGTGATGCAATTGGGGAGCTCAAGCAAGCAAAGGAATACACGATTACTAGGACAATACTGAGAAGTGTAGAGGAAGTAAGGGAGTTTGGAGCGAATGTCCACATATCCCTGAAGATAGCAGGACAGGTCAAAAAGGCAGTTAAGAAGGCAGATGGAATCATTTCCTTTATTAACCGAGGTATAGAATGAAAGAGGTGGGAGGTTATGCTGGAACTGTCTTAATAATTGGTTAGGCCACAACTTGAATACTGTGTGCAGTTCTGGTAACGGAAAGGATGCAATTGCACTAGAGAGGGTACACAGGAGATTTACGAGGATGTTGCCAGGACTGGAAAAATGCAGCTAAGAGGAAGTATTGGATCGGCTGGGGTTGTTCTCCATGGAACAGAGAAGGCTGAGGGGCGACCTGATTGAAATGAACAACATTTTGTGGGGCCTGGATAGAGTGGAGGTGAAGGTAGCAGAAAGATCAGTGACTAGGGGACATAGATTTAAAGTGATTGGTAGAAATATCAGAAGGGAGTTGAGGAAAAACATGTTCACCCAGTAATACAAAATTGCCTCAGTGACAGGAAGCAAAGGGTAATTGTTGACGGGTATTGACTGGAGGACTTTCCCGTGGTTTTCCACGGGGCTCGGTACTGGGTCCCCTGCTTTTAGTGGGGATCTGGAATTCACTTCCTGAAAGGATGGTTGAGGCAGAAACCCTCTACTCATTCAAAAAGAGCCTGGATGTGCACCTCAAATGTCATAATCTGCAGGGCTATGGATCAAATGCTGGATTAGAATAGGTGGATAATTTTTCAGCTGGCACAGACATGATGGGCCAAGTGGCCTCTTTCTGTGCCTTAAACTTTCTACGATTCTATGATTCTGTCACACGAAACACGCAATCCTCGCTAACACTCACAATTCCGTCAACAAACTATCAAGATGATCAGAAATGATTTTCCATGAAGCTATCCGTGCTACTCGCCATTTATTAAGACATGATTTTACAAGCAAGAAATATTTTTGTGCTGGGTTATGGCCTCAACAATTTTCCAAGAATCAGCATTGTACTGATAGTTACAGGGCTTATCCAACCTCTCCTTGTTTAAACAGGGTGTAACATTTCCAGCCCTCCAGTTCTCTGGCATCTTTTTTCCTTCATTCATGGGATGTGAACATCGCTGGATAAGCCAGCATTTATTGTCCATCCCTAATTGCCCTTGAGAAGGTGGTGGTGAGCTGCCTTCATGAACCACTGCAGTCCACGTGGGGTAGGTACACCCACAGTTCTGTTAGGAAGGAGTTCCAGTATTTTGACCCAGTGAAAGAGAAGGAACAGCGATATAGTTCCAAATCAGGATGATGTCTGGCTTCGAGGGGAACTTGCAGGTGCAGGTGTTTCCATACATCTGCTGCCCTTGTCCTTCTATGTGATAGAGGTTGTGTGTTCGGAAGATGCTGTCTAAGTAGACTTGGTGCGTTGTTGCAGTGCATCTTGTAGATGGTACACACTGCTGCCTCTTTGCGTTGGTGGTGAAGATAGTGAATGTTGTGGATGGGGTGCCAATCAAGTGCTGCTTTGTCCTGGATGGTGCCGAGCTTCTTGAGTGTTTTTGGAGCTGCACCCATCCAGGCAAGCAGAGAATATTCCATCACACTCCTGACTTGTGCCTTGTAGATGGTGGACAGGCTTTGGTGAGTCAGGAGGTGAGTTACTCGCCTCAGGATTCCTCGCCGATGACCTGCTCTTTTAGCCATGGTATTTATATGGCTACTCCTGTTCAGTATCTGGTCAATGGGAGCCCCTAAGATGCGATTGTGGGGGATTCAATTATGGTAATATCATTGAATGTCAAGGGGGATGATTAGATTATCTCTTGTCGGAGACCGTCATTGCCTGGCGCTTGTGCAGAGTGAACGATACTTGCCAATTATCAGCCCAAGCCTTGACATTGTCCAAGTCTTGCTGCATTTCTACACGGACTGCTTCAATATTTGAGGAGTCACAAATGGTGCTGAAAATTGTGCAATCATCAGCGAACATCCCCACATCTGACCTTATCATTAAAGGAAGGTCATTGATGAAGCAGCTGAAGATGGTTGGGCCTAGGACACAACACTGAGGAACTGCTGCAGTGATGTCCTGGAGCTGAGCTGATTGACCTGCAACAACCACAACCATCTTCCTTTGTGCTAGGTATGACTCCAACTAGCAGAGAGTTTTCCCCCTGATTCCCACTGACTCAATTTTTGCTCGGGCTCCTTGATGCCATACTCAGTCAAATGCTGCCTTGGTGTCAAGGGCAGTCACTCATACCTCACCTATTTAATTCAGCTCCTTTGTCCATGTTTGCACCAAGGCTGTAATGAGGTCAGGAGCTGTGTGACCCTGGCGGAACCCAAACTGAGCGTCACTGAGCAGGTCATTGCTAAGCAAGTGCTGTTTGGTAGCATTGTCGTTGACACCTTCCATCACTTTACTGATGATTGAGAGGAGGCTGATGGGGCGGTAATTGGCCGGGTTGGACTTGTCCTGCTTTATGTGTACAGGACATACCTGGGCAATTTTCCACATTGCAGGATAGAGGCCAATGTTGTAGCTGTACTGGAACAGTTTGATGGGGGAACGGAAGTTCTGGAGCACAGGTATTCAGTACTATTTCCGGAATATTGTCAGGGCCCATAGCCTTTGCAGTATCCAGTGCCTTCAATCGTTTCTTGATATCACGCAGAGTGAATCGAACCCTGAGAAACAGTACTGTATTCTCCCCTCCACTTCCAGTCTGAACAATGACTGTTCACCACTTCTCTCTGCTTTCTGTCCCTGAGTCACTGTCATATCAACACTATCACTGGCACATTAATCCATGTCATAACAAGTCTATGAAATGTCATTTGATCACAGGCCTTTTGAAAATCTATATCCATCAGTGGATATACATGAGTAGGGGCGGAAGATGTTGGTATGGTTCTTAATGAATACTTTGTATCTGTCTTAACAGAAGAGGGGACGATGCAGATATTGTGTTTAAGGAGGAGGAGTGTGAATTATTGGATGTGATATACATAGGGAGAGAGGAAGTATTAATGGGATTAGCATCCTTGAAAGTTGGTAAATCACCAGGGCCAGATGAAATGTATTCTAGGCTGTCAAATCTTTAATACACTGGATACAGGTGTAGTGCCAGAGGATTGGTGAACTGTTAACATTATACCTCTTTAAAAATAGAGCAAGGGATAGACCGAATGATTGCAGACCAGTCAGTGTAAACTCAGTAGTGGGCAAATTATTGGAATCTATTCTGAGAGACAGGATAAACTGTCACTTAGAAAGGCTCAGGTCAATCAAGGACAGTCAGCATGGATTTGATCAGGGAAGATATTGTTTGACCAACTTGATTGAATTTTTCGAAAAACGTAGTGAGGATGATAGATGAGGGTAGTGCTGATGATATGGTCTACATGGATTTTGGCAAGGCTTTTGACAAGGTCCCATGTGGCATACTAGTTAAAAAAAATAAAATCCCATGGAATCCAGGGAACTGCAGCAAGCTGGATACAAAATTGGCTCAGTGACAGGAAACAAAAGCTGTTTGTTGAATGGTGATTTACTGACTTGTGGTCTGTTTCCCGTGGCGTTCCACAGGGATTAGTACTGGGTCCCCTGCTTTTTGTGGTGTATATTAACGATTTGAACGTAAATGTAGGGGGCATGATCAAGATGTTTGCAGATGGTACACAGACTGGCCGTGCGGTAGATAGCGAGGAGGATAGCTGTAGGCTGCTCGAAAATATTGATGGCAGAGAAGTGTCAAATGGAATTCAACCTGGTTAAGTATGAGACGATGTAATTGAGGAGGTCAGACAAGGCAAAGGGATAGACGATCAATCGGAAAATACTGAGAAGTGTGGAGCAAGTGAGGGGCCTTGGAGTCAATGTCCACTGATCCCTGAAGGTAGCAGGTCAGGTAGATAAGGTGGTTAAGAAGGCATATGGAATCCTTTCCCTTATTAGCTGAGGTATAGAATACAGGAGCAGGGAGGTTAAACTAGAACTGTATAAATCATTGGTTAGGCCACAACCTGAGTACTGTGTGTAGTTCTGGTCACCGCATTACACAACGGATGTAATTGCACGAGAGAGGCTACTGAGGAGATTGACAAGGACTGGAAAAATGCAGCTCTGAAGAAAGATGAGATAGGCTGGGGCTATTCTACTTGGAACAGAGAAGGCTGAAGGGAGATCTGATTGAAATGGACAAAATTTTGTGGGGCCTGGAGAGAGTGGAGGTGAAGAGTCTATTCAACTTTGCAGAGAGATCAGGGGGCAGTGACTTAAAGTGCTTCGTAGAAGGATTAGCGGGGAGTTGAGGAGAAACCTGTTCACCCAAAAATACAAAATTGGCTCAGTGGCAGGAAACAAAGGGTAATTGTTATAATAAAAGCAAAATACTGTGGAAGCGGGAAATCTGATGTAAAAACAAGAAATGCTGGAAATACTCGGCAGGTCTGGCAGCATCTGTGGAGAGAGAAGCAGAGACTGTAATTAATGACAGTCTCCATGGACACACCACAGCCCAGACCCTGAGACTGAAATAAATGCACACACACACACACACAAACACACACACACACACACACACACACACACCAGTTCAGACCCTGAGACATACATATATACACACACACAGACACACACACACATACACACACACACAGACACACACCGCAGTCCAGGCCCTGAGACATACATATATACATACACACACAAACACACACACACACACACAACAGTCCAGACCCTGAGACATACATATACACACACACACACACACACAAACACACAAAACAGTCCAGACCCTGAGACATACATATATCCACATCAACAGACACACAGACACACACACACACACACACACACACACACACACACACACCGCAGTCCAGGCCCTGAGATTTATAAATATATATACACACACACACCACACACCAGGCCCTGAGACATATAGATGCCTTTCAGTGCAGCAGATTTTTCGGGAGCAGCGTGTGAGCGAGTGAGCAGCTGGGAAAGTCAGTTTGAAAGCAAATTTAATTTCCTTTTGTTTTTCGGCGGAGGCCAGGGGGCTGCTGGGTAAGTAAAACACTATATATTTGGGCGGTTTCTGAACCCGAGACACCACTCTTGTAGTGTCTCCCACCCGCCCTCCTCCTCTAACCAAAAAAAAAAGGACTTGGTGGGGTGTTTATAAGGTAAGGCTTTTTCGATTTCTCTGGTTTTATTGTGATTGGTAAAAACTTTTCGTTCCTTTTTCATTTAACTAAGTTTAAACTGAAGATTAAAAATGGCAGGAGATCTCAGACCCGTGTCATGCTCCTCTTGCTCAATGTGGGAGCTCAGGGACATGGCTGATGACCCTGTCTCCTTCACGTGCAGGAAGTGTGTCCAGCTGCAGCTCTTGTTGGACCGCATGACGGCTCTCGAGCTGCGGATGGACTCACTTTGGAGCATGCGCGATGCTGAGGAGGTCGTGGATAGCACGTTTAGTGAATTGGTCACACCGCAGATTAGGATTGCTGAGGGAGAAAGGGAATGGGTGACCAAAAGGCAGAGAAAGAGCAGGAAGGCAGCGCAGGAGTCCCCTGCGGTCATCTCCCTCCAAAACAAGTATACCGTTTTGGATACTGTTGAGGGAGATGGCTCACCAGGTGAAGGCAGCAGTAGCCAGGTCCATGGCACCGTGGCTGGCTCTGCTGCTCAGAAGGGCGGGAAAAAGAGTGGAAGGGCGATCGTCGTAGGGGATTCGATTGTAAGGGGAGTAGATAGGCGGTTCTGTGGTCGAAAACGAGGCTCCCGAATGGTATGTTGCCTCCCAGGTGCACGGGTCAGGGATGTCTCAGATCGGCTGCAGAACATTCTAAAGGGGGAGGGGGAACAGCCAGTTGTCATTGTGCACATAAGCACTAATGATATAGGTAAAAAACGGGATGAGGTCCTACAAGCAGAGTTTTAGGGAGTTCGGAGCCAAGTTAAAAAGTAGGACCTCAGAGGTAGTAATCTCAGGATTACTACCAGTGCCACGTGATAGTCAGAGTAAAAATGAAAGAATAGTCAGGATGAATGCGTGGCTTGAGAGATGGTGCAGGAAGGAGGGGTTCAGATTTTTGGGATTAAAAGAGGTCTGGACTGAATTCGCTCTTTCCGGGTGTGTGAATGGGGTTCAGTATCAGTCCAGCTGCTTTTCTTGGAGTTCTGGATTGAATTTGCTCTTTCCTGGTGTGTGAGGGGGCTCATTACCATTCCAGCTGGTATTAACAGAGGCCTGGATTGAATTGGCTCTTTCCTGCTGTGTGTGTGGGACTCAGTCGCACTCCAGCTGGTATGAATAGAGGTCTGGATTGAATTGGCTGTTTCCTGGTGTGTGAGTGTGACTAAGGGGAAGAGCAGGCAGGGAGCAGATGATGAATGTAAAGGGACTGGTGGTCTGAGGTGTATTTGTTTTAATGCAAGAAGTGTAGTAGGTAAGGCAGATGAACTTAGGGCTTGGATTAGTACCTGGGAGTATGACGTTATTGCTATTACTGAGACTTGGTTGAGGGAAGGGCATGATTGGCAACTAAATATCCCAGGATATCGATGCTTCAGGCGGGATAGAGAGGGAGGTAAAAGGGGTGGAGGAGTTACATTACTGGTCAAAGAGGATATCACAGCTGTGCTGAAGGAGGGCACTATGGAGGACTCGAGCAGTGAGGCAATATGGACAGAACTCAGAAATAGGAAGGGTGCGGTAACAATGTTGGGGCTGTACTACAGGCCTCCCAACAGCGAGCGTGAGATAGAGGTACAAATATGTAAACAGATTATGGAAAGATGTAGGAGCAACAGGGTGGTGGTGATAGGAGCTTTTAATTTTCCCAACATTGACTGGGATTCGCTTAGTGTTAGAGGTCCAGATGGAGAAGAATTTGTAAGGAGCATCCAGGAGGGTTTTCTAGAGCAGTATGTAAATAGTCCAACTCGGGAAGGGGCCATACTGGACCTGGTGTTGGGGGATGAGCCCGGCCAGGCGGTTGAAGTTTCAGTAGGGGACTACTTTGGGAATAGTGATCACAATTCCGTAAGCTTTAAAATACTCATGGACAAAGACGAGAGTGGTCCTAAAGGAAGAGTGCTAAATTGGGGGAAGGCCAACTATACCAAAATTCGGCAGGAGCTGGGAAATGTAGATTGGGAGCAGCTGTTTGAAGGTAAATCCACATGTGATATGTGGGAGGCTTTTAAAGAGAGGTTGGTTAGCGTGCAGGAGAGACATGTTCCTGTGAAAATGAGGGATAGAAATGGCAAGATTAGGGAACCATGGATGACAGGTGAAATTGTGAGACTAGCTAAGAGGAAAAAGGAAGCATACATAAGGTGTAGGCGGCTGATGAAAGACGAAGCTTTGAAAGAATATCGGGAATGGAGGACCAATCTGAAACGAGGAATTAAGAGGGCTAAAAGGGGTCATGAAATATCTTTAGCAAACAGGGTTAAGGAAAATCCCAAAGCCTTTTATTCATATATAAGGAGAAAGAGGGTAACTAGAGAAAGGATTGGCCCACTAAAGGACAAAGGAGGAATGTTATGCTTGGACTCAGAGAAAATGGGTGAGATTCTAAACGAGTACTTTGCATCGGTATTCACCGAGGAGAGGGACATGACGGATGTTGAGGTTAGGAACAGATGTTTGATTACTCTAGGTCAAGTCGGCATAAGGAGGGAGGAAGTGTTGGGTATTCTAAAGGGCATTAAGGTGGACAAGTCCCCAGGTCCGGATGGGATCTATCCCAGGTTACTGAGGGAAGCGAGAGAGGAAATAGCTGGGGCCTTAACAGATATCTTTGCAGCATCCTTAAACACGGGTGAGGTCCCGGAGGACTGGAGAATTGCTAATGTTGTCCCCTTGTTTAAGAAGGGTAGCAGGGGTAATCCAGGTAATTATAGACCAGTGAGCCTGACGTCAGTGGTAGGGAAGCTGCTGGAGAAGATACTGAGGGATAGGATCTATTCCCATTTGGAAGAAAATGGCCTCATCAGTGATAGGCAACATGGTTTTGTGCAGGGAAGGTCATGTCTTACCAACTTAATAGAATTCTTTGAGGAAGTGACAAAGTTGATTGATGAGGGAAGGGCTGTCGATGTCATATACATGGACTTCAGTAAGGCGTTTGATAAGGTTCCCCATGGCAGGCTGATGGAGAAAGTGAAGGCGCTTGGGGTCCAAGGTGTACTAGCTAGATGGATAAAGAACTGGCTGGGCAACAGGAGACAGAGAGTAGCAGTAGAAGGGAGTTTCTCAAAATGGAGACGTGTGACCAGTGGTGTTCCACAGGGATCCGTGCTGGGACCACTGTTGTTTGTGATATACATTAATGATTTGGAGGAAAGTATAGGTGGACTGATTAGCAAGTTTGCAGACGACACTAAGATTGGTGGAGTAGCAGATAGTGAAGGGGACTGTCAGAGAATACAGCAGAATATAGATAGATTAGAGAGTTGGGCAGAGAAATGGCAGATGGAGTTCAATCAGGGCAAATGCGAGGTGATGCATTTTGGAAGATCCAATTCAAGAGTGAACTATACAGTAAATGGAAAAGTCCTGGGGAAAATTGATGTCCAGACAGATTTGGGTGTTCAGGTCCACTGTTCCCTGAAGGTTGCAACGCAGGTAAATAGAGTGGACAAGAAGGCATACGGCATGCTTTCCTTCATCGGACGGGGCATAGAGTACAAGAGTTGGCAGGTCATGTTACAGTTGTATAGGACTTTGGTTCGGCCACATTTGGAATACTGCGTGCAGTTCTGGTCGCCACATTATCAAAAGGATGTGAATGCTTTGGTGAGGGTGCAGAGGAGGTTCACCAGGATGTTGCCTGGTATGGAGGGCGCTAGCTATGAAGATAGGTTGAGTAGATTAGGATTATTTTCATTAGAAAGACGGAGGTTGAGGGGGGACCTGATTGAGGTGTACAAAATCATGAGAGGTATAGACAGGGTGGATAGCAAGAGGCTTTTTCCCAGAGTGGGGGTTTCAATTACTAGAGGACACGAGTTCAAAGTGAAAGGGGAAATGCTTAGGGGGGATATGCGTGGAAAGTTCTTTACGCAGAGGGTGGTGGGCACCTGGAACGCATTGCCAGCGGAGGTGGTAGATGTGGGCACGATGGAGTCTTTTAAGATGTATCTAGACAGATACATGAATGGGCAGGAAGAAAAGAGATACAGAACCTTAGAAAATAGGCGACATGTTTAGAGAGAGGATCTGGATCGGCGCAGGCTTGGAGGGCCGAAGGGCCTGTTCCTGTGCTGTAATTATCTTTGTTCTTTGTTTCTTTGTTACATTCCTAACGTTTACCAGTTCTGTTAAAGGGTCAGAGACCGGAAACATTAACTCTGTTTCTCTCTACACAGATGCTGCCAGACCTGCTGAGTATTTCCGGCACTTTCTGGTCTCATCCCTAATCTTTTGAATTCTCTCCCAAAAACCCTAAATGCAATAAGCTGCACAGAGTCCAGTTTTAGGGAGTCCTGCTTTGACAGAGTACGAAATGCAGTAAAGTTATCAAGAGATTGAATTTTAAGTGATCTAAGAGTCGATCTCTTTCCAACAATTTGTTAATTTTACTTTTAGCATTTCACTTAATTTTAAGCTGAATTTGTACTTTATTTCACAATCAGTTTGTGAGAATTGGACAGTTAATTGATGCTGATGGAAAAGGAAGGTCAGTGTCAGCTTGGATATAAAACTGACTTAATGACAGAAAACAGTGAGTTGCGGTAAATAGTTGTTATTCAAACTGGAGAAAAATAGACAGTAGTGTTCCCCAAGGGGTAGTGCTAGGAACACTGTTTTATTCTGATATGTATAAATGATTTGGATAATGGCTTACAGAGAAACATTTCAAAATTTGCAGGTGATACCAAACTTGGAGGCGGGGCAGGCATTGAGGTTGATACCAATCGATGTAAGAGGACATAGATAGGCTGGCAGAATGGGCAGACCAGAGGCAAATGGAATTTAATACAGACAAGTGTCAAGTGATGCATTTTATCAGAAGTAACAGGGAGAGGCAATATACACTTAATGGTAAAGTTCGAAAGAGTGTGCAGAGACAAAGGGACATGGGGTTCATGCACATAGATCCCTGAAGGTTGCAGGATATATTGAGAGAGTCGTCAGTAAAGCATATGGGATCTTGGGCTTCATAGATAGAGGTGGTGAGTTCAGAAGAAGGAAAGTTATGCTGTAACTTTATGAAGCTCTGGTTAGGCCCCAACTGGAGTACTGCATCCAGTTCTGTTCACCACACTTTAGGAAGGATGTGAGGGTCATTGACAGGGTGTAGAGGAGGTTTACTTTAATGGTTCCAGAGATGGAGGATTTTCAGTACAATATAGTCTGTAAAAGCTGGGATTGTCTTCCTTGGAGTAAAGGAGATTGAGGGGAGATTAGATACATGTATACAAGATGATGACCTGTTTGGATAAGGTAGACAGGAAAAGATGTTCCCATTAGCTGATGGTACAAGGACTAGAGTTAAGATTGAGGGCAAGAGTTAAGGGGGATGTGATGAACAACATTTTTACACAACGAGTGGTAATGGCCTGGAAATCATTGCCTACGAGGGTGGTGGAAGCAGAGAAGGTGAATTATTTCAAAAGGATATTGGATGAACACTTGATGTAAATAAACTTGCAGGAATATGGAGTCAGAGCTGGGGAATGAGACTGGCTGGATTTATCGACAAAGAGCCGGCATGGACTCGATGAGCAGAATGGCCTCATTCTGTGCTGAAATGACTATGACTCTACGACTCTCTGACAGGGGAATACTATTACTACTTTTAGTTTAGTTTAGAGATACAGCAGTGAAACAGGCCCTTCGGCCCACCGAGTCTGTGCGGACCATCAACCACCCGTTTATACTAATCCTACACTAATTCCATATTCCTACCACATCCCCACCTGTCCCTATGTTTCCCTACCACCTACCTATACTACAGGCAATTGCTAATGGCCAATTTACCGATCAACCTGCATGTCTTTGGCATGTGGGTCGAAACCGGAGCACCCGGAGGAAACCCACGCAAACACAGGGGGAACTGGCAAACTCCACACAGGCAGTACCTAGAATTGAACCCGGGTCACTGGAGCTGTGAGGCTGCAGTGCTAAACACTGCGCCACTGTGCCGCCCTATAGTGGGAAAGTTTATAATGGACTGGGCAGTATCACCCTGTGGAACCCCGTGATGTAAGTGAAATGTTTGATGCCCCAGAACGTGGTTAACAAATGTCCTTCACAAACAGAGTAAATCAGTTCAGTTCCACTGACAATTCTGGAGTCATTCACAATGGGGAGTAATTTCTCCTCGTTTTCTCTACATAGGACAGCAGTCAGGCTTTTCACTGTGTCCACCACCTCCATGTTGAAAGTCTTGTCAGGGTTAGGTGAGATAAGACACGTTGCCTGGGCGACAGATTTCTTCAATTGTGTTACTGATTCTATGCTCTCTTCAGTCCAACTGGGTTAAACCTGGTCATCACCATCATTAGGTAGTTCATAAAGAGGAGTCACAGTCTCTGCAAATCGAGGGATGAGGGTCCACTGATACCCCACCAGCCTGAGGATAGGACACAGGGCAGTCTTTGAGGTGGACAGGGGTAGATACTGGATGAGGGTCCACTGATACCCAGCAGCCTGAGGATAGGACACAGGGCAGTCTTTGAGGTGGACAGGGGTAGACACTGGATGAGGGTCCACTGATACCCCACCAGCCTGAGGATAGGACACAGGGCAGGACTTTGAGGTGAACAGGGGTAGACACTGGATGGTCTCGACCTGAAGCTGGTGTGGGCTGATGCAGGATGATCTGATCTGGGCACGTAGAAAGGTGACACGGTCTTGCACCAGTTGGGCCTTACGTGGATGGTCTTTTAGTCCAGCTCCCAAAGTAACTGCAGTAGTTCCTGTAAAAGGGTTAAATATGTGGACACGTCTGTGGTGATGAGAAGATCATCGACATATTGCAGCAAGCAGGAAGACTGTGAAAATCTCAGAAGGGACCCGGCTACACGTTTGTTGAAAATAGTGGGGTTATTGTGGAACCCCTTGTGACAGACATGTCCAGGGGTATCTCTGGTCCTCAGAAGTGAATACGAATTTAATTTGTTTCTCTAGTTTTACTGGGATACTACAATAACCATTAGAGATATCCAGGGTGGAGAAGACAGAACTAACATTGGGAATCCGGGAGAGTAGTGTGGGTGTCTATCAGACAACCGGGTTCACGCAGGGTTGACTGAATTGAGTTTGTGGTGGTCAATAGTCAGTCACCAACTGCCATCCGGTTTTCCAACCTGTCAAATCGGGCAGTTAGAAGGGAACATGGCTTCGTGAACTACACCCTGGTATAACAATGACATGATAGTGTCTGGAATGTATGATATAATCTCAGCTCGGTATGAATACTGCTTCATGGATCATGCAATGGTCAGTTAATTTCTTCGGGTCAGTTCATGCTTGCACAGTCATCTTTATGGGTTGTGGATACACTCGACACCGACTCGAGAATCACCTGTACCTCAGGGTGATCAGAGGTGTCTGGTTCCCACTCCTCTGATATTTTAATCAGGAATATTGAGGGTGCACTGGACACCAGAGTACGGGCATGTTTTAATGTTCTACAATATACAAATATAGGGATAATCAATTACTGCTGATAACCTTTGAGCACATTACTGCCCAGTAGTCCCTGTCCATTATACAGGATCATATAAAAGGGAGGCAGGACTTTGACATGAGCTGTGTTCCCTCTCCTACACCAATGTAAGATCTGATCCAGGGTTACAGATTAACCAAAAGGAGATCGAAGGGTCACAAGCAGTTTATTGAGGAGTAACAGTTCAAATACAGCACAAAATCAGAATAGACATAGTGGACATACGGCCTGTGGCAGGTGAGAAAGGCTTTCTGGCTATGGATCAAATGTAAGAAGCTATTAGTAAAGACGTTATAGCAGGACACACAGAATAATTCAAGGTGATCAGGCAGAGTCAACATGCTTTTGTGAAACGGAAACCATGTTTAACCAATTTATTGAAGTTCTTTGAAGAAGTAACAGGTGCTGTGGATAAAGGGGAACTGGTGGATGTACTATACTTAGATTTCCAGAAGGGATTTCATAATGTGCCACATCAAAGTTCATTGCGGAATATAAAAGCTCATGGTGTAGGGGGCAACCTATTGGCTTAGATAGAAGATTGGCTAGCTAACAGGAAACAGAGAGTAGGCTTAAATGGATCATTTTCTGTTTGGCAAGATGTAACGAGTGGTGTGTCACAGGGATCAGTGCGGGTGCCTTAGCTCTTTACAATTTATATAAATCACTTGGATGAAGGGGCCAAAGGTATGTTTGCTAAATTTGCTGATGACAGAAACGTCGGTCAGACAGTATGTTGTGACGTGGACACAAGTGAACCACAAAGGGGTAGATAGATTGAGTGATTGGGCAAAGATCTGGTAAATGGAGTATAATGTGGGAAAATATGAAATTGTCCATTTTGGCAGGAAGAATAAAAATTAAGCATATAATCACAATGGTGAGAGATTTCAGAGCTCTACTATCCAGGGGGAACTGAGAGTCCTTGTGCATGAATTGTAAAAGGTTAATATGTAGGTATTGCAAGTCATTGGGAAAACTAATAGAATGTTATCGTCCAATGCAGGAGGAATTGAATACAAATGTAGAAAGGTTATGTTTCAGTTATATAGGGAGACCACTTCTGGAATACTGTGTACAGTATTGGTCTACTCATTTAAGGACAGGTGGAAATGCATTCGAAGCAGTTCAGAGATGGTTTACTAGACTAATGCCTGGAATGGGGGTGTTCTCTAATGAGGAAAGGCTGCACAGGCTAGGCTTATGTCAGCTGGAGTTTAGAAGAGTAAGAGGCGACTTGATTGAAACTTATAAGATTCTGAGTGTGGGACAGAGCAAATGAGGCCGACAGAGAGAGAAAGAACGAGAGAGAGAGAGAGCTCAATTCATCTGCTGCTAAAAACCTCATCCATGCCTTTTTTATCTCGAGACTTGACTATTCTAACACACTCCTGGCTGGTCTCCCACATCCTACTCTCTGTAACCTGTGGTCATCCAAAACTCTGCTGCCATCTTCTAATTTGCACCAAATTCTGTTCACCCAACATCCCTGTGCTGACTGACCTACATTGGCTCTTGGTCCAGTAACACCTCAATTTTAATATTATCACTCATGTGATCAAATCCCTCCATGTCCTCACTCCTCTGATTATCCCAATCCCCTGTTCATTTCCAATGTTCCTGAAACTTGTTCATCTTAAAAATCTTTTTTCCAATTCCCGCTTAAAAGTGACTTTCTTTCCTTCTGTCACTCTTCATATAACATAGAACATAGAGCATAGAACAGTACAGCACAGTACAGGCCCTTCGGCCCACGATGTTGTGCCGAACCTTTAACCTACTCTAAGATCAAACTAACTACCTACCCTTCAATCTACTATCATCCATGTAACGATCCAAGAGTCGTTTAAATGTCCCTAATGTATCTGCTTCTACTACCACCACTGGCAGCGCATTCCACGCACCCACCACTCTCTGTGTAAAGAACCTACCTCTGACATCTCCCCGAAACCTTCCTCCAGTCACCTTAAAATTATGCCCACTAGTGATAGCCCTTTCCACCCTGGGAAAAAGTCTCTGGCTATCCACTCTATCTATGCCTCTCATCATCTTGTACCCCTCTATCAAGTCACCTCTCATCCTTCTTCGCTCCAATGAAAAAAGCCCTAGCTCCCTCAATCTTTCTTCATAAGACATGCCCTCCAGTCCAGGCAGCATCCTGGTAAATCTCCTCTGCACCCTCTCTAAAGCTTCCATACCCTTCCTATAATGAGGCGACCAGAACTGAATGCAATATTCCAAGTGTGGTCGAACCAGGGCCTTATAGAGCTGCAGCATAACCTCGCGGCTCTTAAACTCAATCCCCCTGTTAATGAAAGCCAACACACCATACGCCTTCTTAACAACCCTATCAACTTGGGTGGCAACTTTGAGCGATCTCTGGACATGGACCCCAAGATCCCTCTGTTCCTCCACACTACCAAAAACCCTGTCTTTAAGCCTGTATTCTGCATTCAAATTCGACCTACCAAAATGAATCACTTCACACTTTTCCAGGTTGAACTCCATCTGCCACTTCTCAGCCCAGCTCTGCATCCTGTCAATGTCCCGTTGCAACCTACAACAGCCTTACACACTATCCACAACTCTAGCAACCTTCGTGTCATCGGCTAACTTGCTAACCCAGCCTTCCACTTCCTCATCCAAGTCATTTATAAAAATCACAAAGAGCAGAGGTCCCAGAACAGATCCTTGCAGAACACCACTGGTCACCGAGCTCCATGCTGAATACTTTCCATCTACTAACACCCTCTGTCTTCTATGGGCCAGACAATTTTGTATCCAGACAGCCACAGTGTGGTTTTCCTGACCACACATTTCATCTCTCCTGCTGCACTCATGCTGTGGAAGCTTGGATCCATAAAATGGTGTGAGCTGCACTGCCGGTCACATCCAGCACATTGTACAGGACACCCAGGCTGGCCGGGGTGCTCGTGTCGGTGTAACGTGTGTGTGTCTGTAGTGTGAGGAGAGGTCTGAATATGAAGTCGATCAGCCATTTCAGCAACTTTGATGTACGTCTTTGATACTTGGTCCTTGCATGTATACTGACCACCTGTGTTAGTCACTCTCAGCTGAACATACATTCAGCAGCACGAGGATCCCCCTCTAGTGTTAGTTAAAAGGACCAGGCGTCCAACTTGCAGCTGAGGGGCTTTTGACTTACTTCTGTTATTACAAAGTTAGTGGAGGTGCTGTGGATGGTTTTAGATTAGATTTTTTTAGATTAGAGATACAGCACTGAAACAGGCCCTTCGGCCCACCGAGTCTGTGCCGAACATCAACCACCCATTTATACTAATCCTACACTAATCCCATATTCCTACCAAACATCCCCACCTGTCCCTATATTTCCCTACCAACTGCCTATACTAGTGACAATTTATAATGGCCAATTTACCTATCAACCTGCAAGTCTTTTGGCTTGTGGGAGGAAACCGGAGCACCCGGAGAAAACCCACGCAGACACAGGGAGAACTTGCAAACTCCACACAGGCAGTACCCGGAATCGAACCCGGGTCCCTGGAACTGTGAGGCTGCGGTGCTAACCACTGCGCCACTGTGCCGCCTTTTCTGGAGGTTGTGTTATGAGCTGCTGCAGACATTCAGGGAGGAGAGAGGACTTGGTGACACAACTCTGTACGATGAATGGGGACTGTAGTTACAGTGTCTCTGCGTCTGTAACATGATCAACAAATGGAGCAGAAGCTGCAGAGAGAGTGAAAGCTCTGGAAAGAAAGAGGAGGAATGGCCTCTGCCCTACCCACCCTGGGTTTCCAAGAGCAAAAAGAGCAGTGGTCCTAATATTGAGCCCAGGGGAACACCACTGTATACTCCCATTGAGTCTGAACAACAACCTTTCACCACTTCTCTCTGTTTACTGTTCCTTAGCCAATGTTATATCCACACTGTCACTGTACGTTTAATCCATAGGGTTCGGTTTCCCTAACCTGTCTATTGAATGTCACTTGATCAAACACCTTTTGAAAGTCCATATATATAACTTCAATCACACCACCCTCATCAACCCTCTCCATTGTTTTATCAAATAATTCCATCAAGTTTACCTCACCACCACCTCTCTCCATTCCTCCACTGTTGTTAAATTATCAGACTGATTATCCGACACCCAGTACTGGATGAGCAGAAATTTCCTCCAATTAAATATTGGGAAGACTGAAGCCATTGTTTTCACTCCCCACTCCAACTCTGTTCTCTTGCTATTGATTCCATCCCTCTTCCTGGTGACAGTCTGAGATTGAGACAATATGTTTACATCCTTGGTGTCACATTTCATCACAACATGAGCTTTAACCTCATTTTCAGGGTAGAATTACAACCGCCTATTTCCACCTCAGTAACATCGCCTGACTTCACCCCTGTCTCAGCCCATCTGCTGCTGAAACCTCATTTATAACTTCGTCACCTCTCGATGTGACTATTCCAACTCACTCCTGGCTGATCTCCCACATCTACTCTCTGTAAACATGAGGTCATCCAAAACTCTGCTGCCCATGTCTTAGCTCACACCAAGTCCCGTTTATATGACACTGACCGACATTGGCTCCCAATCAAGCAATATCTTGATTTTAAAATTCTCATCCTTGTTGTCATATCTCTCAATGGCCTCGCCCCTCCCTATCTCTGTAATCTCCTCCAGCTCCAGAACCCATCGAGACATCTGTGCTCCTCTAATTCTGGTCTCTTTTACATCCGTTATTTTAATCACTGCACCACTGGCGACCGTGCCTTCAGCTGCCGGGGCCCAAGCTGCAGTATCCTCCCGACACATCTCCGCCTCTGCACCTCTCCATCTCACTTTCCTCCTTTAAGACATTCCTTGAAACCTTCCTCTTTGGCTAACCTGTTGGTCCTTTGACCTAATATCTCCTGTTGTATCTCAGTTCGCAGTTTGCTTCATAATGCTCCTGTGAAGCACCTTGGGATGTTTTATAACATTAAAGGCAATATCTAAATATAAATTGTTGTTGTTGTTGTTGTTTGCCAGACATCAATAGTCTTTAGCATATCCAGGTTGCTAACCATTTACTATCCAATGTTTTTATAAGCAACAAGTATTTTTCTCTTGGGTTGTCACGTCTACAAATGTCCCCAGTCGTGACACTAGTCTGACTGGTCAGTAATTACAGCATTTATCGCATATCTCCTTTTTTAAACAGGATGTAAGATTTACAATCCTCCAATCCTCTGTCATCACACCCATATCCAAGGAGGATTGGAAGATTCTGGCCAGTGCCTCTGCTATTTCCACTATTCCTTCCCTCAGAAACCCCTATACATCCATTCAGACTGGGTAAGAGTTCCAGTTTATTGTGGTTCAAAAAGGTGTTGGATAGAAAGGTGTTAACTGAAACTGTTTGTTCAGTGACTGTAATTAATGTCAGTCTCCATGGACCGAATTGTGTCACAGGAGGGTTTCCCTCTCCTATTAATATGGGACTCCTTTCGATGTGTTATCCCATACTGTCAGCGGGAGCATCACGCCCGGCACTCACAGGGATCAGCGGCTCCCGAGAGAGGGAGAGGATAGATCAGAATCTGAGAACAATGGGTCAGAATCTGAGAACAATAGATTGGAATGTTACAACAATGAGCAAGAGTTTATCCTCAGAACTTCACGATCTTTCTACACATTATGATCGGTTCTCATTAGACTTTCGCATCTACCTCGCACTTCGGATTGCTCAATACATTTATTATCCCATCCTCGATCTTGTTGGTGTCCCTGGTTAATATCTGTTTCCAGGTATTTATTCTGTAAACCATGTTTAACTGTATTATATTCCTGTAATTTACTCTACCTTCCTTGCTGCTGTTGATAATCCCGGTGAATATCTCCAGTAATTACCTTGATTAACCATGTTTAACTGTATTATATTCCCGTAATTTACTCTACCCTCCTTGCTGCTGTTGTTAATCCCGGTGAATATCTCCAGTAATTACCTTGATTAACCATGTTTAACTGCATTACTGTTCCTATAATTTTCTCTGCCCTCCTTGCTGCTGTTGTTATTTCTGCTGAATCTCTATCTCCAGCAATCAGCTGTATAAACCACTGCTAACGGTATTTCAGTTCCTGTAATTTACTCTCTCCTCTTTGCTGCTGATACTGTCTCTATTTCCAGCCAGGAGATCTGTAAACCCTGTTTACTGAAATACTGTTCTGGAACGTAAATTGTGGGAAGAGAGAAGACAGTTTCATTGGTCCATTGGTCTCCATCACAAACTCCATCCCCTATCTGTGAACCACATACCCGATCCTGAGGCTGAACCAGACAGTTTACAACCTCTGTGTTCTATTTTCACCTCACTTGAGTTCATCTCCAAATTCTCTCCATCACCAACCCTGCCTACTACCAGCTGAGTAATATCACCCGTCTCCACTTCTGCCTCAGCCCATCTGCTGCATAAACCCTCATATGTGCCTTTGTTAAATCCACACTTGACTATTCCGAATCTATCCTGGTCACCCTCCCAGTTATAAACCTCCATAAACCACAGCCCATCCAGAACTCTGCTGCATGTATCCTAACTCACACCAAATCCCGATCACCCATCACCCCTGTGCTCACTGATCTACATTGGCTCCCGGTCTGGCAGCACCTTAATTTTAATATTCTCATTCTTGAGTCTGAATCACTCCATGGCCTCACCACTCCATTAGTCCCATTCCCCTGTGCATTTCCCATATTTCTGCAAATAATATGCCTTCAATCTTTTCTCAATTCTCTTTTTAAAGTGAATTTCTTTCTCTCTGTATCTGTTCCTAGCCACGATTTTCAACTCTACAGACCCACTGGTGCTGAGGGCACAGACGATGGGACCCATAAAATGATGCGAACCACACAGCCGGCCACTTCTAGTGTGGTCAGCACAGTGTCCCATGGTGGACAGAGCTCTAGTATGGTCAGCACAATGCCCCATGCTGGACAGGGCTCTAGTATGGTCAGCACAATGCCCCATGCTGGACAGGGCTCTAGTATTTTCAGCACAGTGTCCCATGGTGGACAGAGCTCTAGTATGGTCGGCACAATGCCCCATGCTGGACAGGGCTCTAGTATGGTCAGCACAATGCCCCATGCTGGACAGGGCTCTAGTATTTTCAGCACAGTGCCCCATGCTGGACAGGGCTCTAGTATGATCAGCACAGTGCCTCATGCTGGACAGGGCTCTAGAGTGGTCAGCACAGTGCCCCATGCTGGACAGGGCTCTAGTGTGGTTAGCACAATGCCCCATGCTGGACAGGGCTCTAGTATGGTCAGCACAATGCCCCATGCTGGACAGGGCTCTAGTATGGTCAGCACAATGCCCCATGCTGGACAGGGCTCTAGTTTGGTCAGCACAATGCCTCATGCTGGTCAGGGCTCTAGTGTGGTCAGCACAGTGCCCAATGCCGGACAAGGCTCTAGTATGGTCAGCACAATGCCCCATGCTGGACAGGGCTCTAGTATGGTTAGCACAGCGCCCCATGCTGGACAGGGCTCTAGAGTGGTCAGCACAGTGCCCCATGCTGGACAGGACTCTTGTGTGGTCAGCACAATGCCCCATGCTGGACAGGGCTCTAGTATTATCAGCACAATGCCCCATTCTGGACAGGGCTCTAGTGTGGTCAGCACAGTGCCCCATGCTGGACAGGGCTCTAGTATTATCAGCACAATGCCCCATGCTGGACAGGGCTTTAGTATGGTCAGCACAGTGCCCCATGCTGGACAGGGCTCTAGTGTGGTCAGCCCAGTGCCTCATGCAGGACAGGGCTCTAGTATTATCAGCACAGTGCCCCATGCTGGACAGGGCTCTTGTGTGGTCAGCCCAGTGCCTCATGCTGGACAGGGCTCTAGTATGGTCAGCCCAGTGCCTCATGCTGGACAGGACTCCAGCGAGTCATACTATGTTTGTGATACTCATGTGAGGATAGTTTTGAATGTGACTTCAATGTCCCAACCAGACAGCTTTGAGTACGTCTTTGAAATCAGGTCTCGGCATGACCACTGACTGCTTGTGTTAGTCACTGTCAGCTGAATATACAGTTAGCATCGCAATGAGTCCCCTCTAGTGTTATTTACAAGGACCAGGCATCCAACCTACAGGTGAGGGGCTTTTGACTTACTTCTGCTGTTGTAAAGTCAGTGCAGGTGTTGTGGATGGGTTTCTAGAGGTTGTGTTGTGAGCTGCTGCAGACATTCAGCGAGGACAGAGGATTTGGTGACTCAACTCTGTACGAGGTATGGGGACTGTAGTTACAGTGTCTCTGTATCTGTAACATGACCCACAAATGGAGCAGAGACTGCAGAGAGCGGAAGCTCTGTAAAGATGGAGGAGGGACTCTTCCCTACCCACCCCGGGTTTTCCAAGAGCTCTTTTCCTACCTACAATTAACCCAAGAGCAGTGTGTGAGGTGACTCTGATTCAATAAGGAGGTGGTCGCAGAGCTGTGTCACCTCCTGTAACACGACCTGTAGCCTCACACCAGGGTGAGGACGGAGCTGTCAGTGGCCGTTAAGGTCAGTTTCATTGAAAGTCTATATATCTGGTTCTTCCCAGGCAGGAGAAGTAGACACATACAGCATAGTCTCGTAGAAATCAATGGAGTCGTAGAGTCATGCACAACACAAAAGGAGGCCATCTCTCGCTGGAGTAATACAGTCAGTGCCACTCCCAGCTCATTCCTCATATACCTGCAAGTTAATTTCATTCAGTTTCCTTTTGAAATCATTGATTGTCTCGGCTTCCACAACCTTAATGGGCAGTGAGTTCCAGCTCATTCACATCCACTGTGTAAAAAAGTTCTTCCTCATATTCCCCTACATCTCTTACCCAAAACCTTCCATCTGTGTCCCCTGGTCCGTGTTTCATCAGTTAATGGGAACAGTTTTTCCTTGTCTATCTTATCTTCACCTATCATAATCTTGTACACCTCTATCAAATCTCTCTCAAATTCCTTTCCTCGAGGGAGAACAACTCCATCTTCTCCAAACTCACTTTGTAACTAAACCCCTTTCCCTGGAACCATTCTGTTAAATCTCCTCTGCACCCTCTCAGGGACCTTCACATCCTTCCGAGTGTGGTGACCAGAACTGGGCATAGTTCTCTAGTTGGGGCCTAACTAAATCTTTATAAAGTTTCAGCATAATTTCCCTGCTTTTATATCTTTGCCCCTCATGATGAAGCCCAAGATCTGATATGTTTTACCAAACATTCTCCGAATATGTCCTGCCAAATTCACAGATCAATGCATTTGGAGCCACAATTCCCTCTGTTCCTGCACAATCTTTAGAACTGTGTCATTAAGTCTATATTGCCTTCCTATTCCTTCTGACAAAATGCATCAGCTCACACTCCTCTGTATTAAATTCCACCTGCCACTTCTCTGTCCATTCTGCTAGCCTATCTATATCCTGTTGCAGGCAGTTTGTAACATCCTCACTGTTTACCACTCCTCCAAGATTGGTATCATCAGAAAATTGTGAAATTCTACTTTGTATTCCAAGAACCATGCCACTTATATATAAAGCAAAAGAAAAATTGTGGTCCTAACACTGACCCTTGGGGAAAATCACTGTCTATCATCTTCCAGTCTGAAAAACAACCATTTAACACATTTCTCTTTTTGCTCTCCTTTGCACAATTTTTGATCCAATTGGATGCTATTCCATGAGCTTCAATTTTGTTCACCAAACTTTTGTTTGGTTCTCCATCAAACACTTTCATAAAATCCATGTAGACAACATCCACCACATTCCCTTCATCAACCTTCTCTGATCATCGAAATAAATTCAATTCGCTCAGTCAAGCATAATCTGCCTTTTAGAAATCCGTGCTGACACTCCTTAATTAACTCAAACCTCTCCAAGTGTGTGTCGTCCTTTTTCCCTGATTATTGTCTCTAAAACCTTCCTCACACCTGATTTTAAACTAACTGACCAGTAGTTACCAGGCCTGTGTATTGTCCATTTATAATTCTGGGAGGTGCGGGTGGCCATCTTTGTCATCATTTTCTCCCTCAGCAGAGAGAAGCACGATGAGAGATCCCGTGGATTTGTCAGGATAGCGGGATTCCTGATGGTGTCCGTGGCTCTGACGGGCCCCCATGTCAACGGGGAGAGGTACAGGAACTGAAAGAACTCTCACTCCATTAATGTACAGTTGGTGTCTGAGCATGCCCAGTCCATCATGTTGGTGAATGTCCTCTATCCTGGCAGCAGCCACCATACCTTCATTCTGAAGCAGCCAACCAGTCCCAACACTGCGGGTCTCCATGCAGAACCAGAATGCGGCTCCTCGGAGACAAAGAAAACCCCCTCTAGACACAGCTCGTGTTTCTACTCACCCAAACCACATCCCACCACCAACCAACCTCACACAATTAACATGTGTATAACGTGAGCAATGGAGTCACCAGCAGCATGGTGGAACAGGCCATCGGTGTGATGAAGCAATGCTTCTGACGTCTGATCCGCTCGGGGTGAGCCCTCCAGTACACACTGGAGCAGGTGTCCAAGTTCATGGTGTTCTGCTGCACCCTTCATATCATCACCATCGTGAGGACACAGGCCTTGGCACCAGGAATCCGCAGGCTACCTCAGGAGGAGGAGGAGGCAGGGAGGATACGTCCTGGATGCCTTCGACCCTGACAGGCTGTCGGAGAGTCCCTGCTAAGATTCCGGTTCCCATAGGTCAACTTCCCTTTCCCAACACGGATCCCCCATTCTCCACCATTACACCCATCTGAGACTCCCCATCACAGCGTTATTACAGCACAACAGGAACTATTCAGTCCGACGTGTCTGCATCGCCTCTCCGAATGAGCAATTCACCTAATCCCATTCCCTGTCTTCTTCCATCAACGCTGCACATTCTTCCTTCTAATACACCAGTTTATTCAGCTTTAGCATGTTTTTGATGTGGTCACCCAACAGCTGAAAATTATGCAGGGAGAGAGGGAATGGGTGATCTCCAGACAGTCAAAAAGAATCAGGCAGGTAGTGCTGCAAATCCTTGAGTGCATCTCACTCTCCAACAGGTATTCAGTTCAGAATACTAAGGAAAGTGATGCTTCACCTGGAGAGTGCAGCCAGAGCCAAGTCCGTGTCAACACGGGTGGCTGAGCTGCAGAGCGGGGTCGAGGGATGACTGGAAGAGCCTTAGTGATCAATAGTCAGGGGAACAGGCAGGCGCTTATGTGGCCACAGACATGAATCGATGATGGTGTCATGCTTGTCTGGTTCCAGGGACAAGGATGTCACTGAGCGACTGCAGAGCATCTTGAAGGAGAAGGGGAACAGCTGTCATGGTCCACATCGGAACCAGCGACAAAGGTAGAAAAAGGAATGTCGTCCTGCAGTCAGAATTTATGGAGCGAGGGAAGAAATAGGCCAGCAGGACCTCAAAGTGGTAACTTCTGGATTACTCCCAGTGCCATGCACAACTGAGTATAGAAATAGAAAACTAAGACAGATGAATGTGTGGCTGGGAAGATGGTGCAGGAGGGAGAACTTCAGATTCCTGGGACATTGGGACCAGCTTTGGATTAGATGGGACCTGTACAGGCCGGACTGGTTGCACCTGATCGGAGCCGGGACTGGGTTACTTGCAGAACGTTTTGCTAGTGCTGTCGGGGAGGGTTTAAACTAGTTTTGCAGGGGGATGGGGACCTGAGGATAGAGTCATTAGGGACAAAACCTGAAACGAAAATAGAAGGCAGAAAATTAATGGATGAGTCCAGGAGACAGAGGAAAAGAGGGTTAGAATTATTTTTTAAATGAGGTTGGCAGTGCTCAAGGGTATCTATTTCAATGCAAGGAGTATAGCAAATAAAGTAGATGTGCTGAGGGCACAGATAGACAGGTAGCAGTATGATATCATAGCTATTACAGAAACATGGCTTAAGGAGGGACAGGAATGGCAGCTCAACGTTCCTGGTTACAGGGTTTTCAGACACGATAGGGAGGGGGATAAGAAAGGAGGGGAAGTGGCAATTTCGGTCAAGGAATCTATTGCAGCTGTGAGGAGGGATGATATGTTGGAAGGTTCATCAAATGAGACCATATGGATTGAGCTAAGGAACCAGAAAGGGACAATCACACTGTTGGGAATGTCATCCCGACAGCCAAATAGTTAGAGGGAGATAGAAGATCGGATATGTAGGCAAGACTCTATGAAGTGCAAGAACCATCGGGCAGTAATAGTAGGGGATTTTCATTACCCCAATATTAACTGGGATAATTTTGGTATGAAAAGAATTGAGGGAGCAGAAATCTTGAGGTGCATTCAGGAGAACGTTTTTGACCAGGATGTATCAAGTCCAACAAGAGAGGGTGCGGTTTTCGGCATTGTTTTAGGAAATGAAGATAGGCATGTGGAGGAGTGACAGTGGGGGAGCATTGTGGTGGGAGTGATCATAATTCAGTTAGTTTTAACTTCATTATGGGACAGGACAAGAGATATATCAGCAGTTAGAGTTCTCAATGGGGCAAGGCCGATATTACTAAACTGAGGAGTGAAAGTTGTACCCCAGGCTGTTCAACTGAGGAAACAGCTGTTTGAAGGTAATTCAGTCTCAGAGCAGTGGGAGGCATTCAAAGGGGAGATTCCAGAGGTTCAAGATAAACATGTTCCCACAAAGAAAAAGGGTGAGGCGGCCAAATCTCGAGTACCATGGATGTCAAGGAGCCGACAGGGTAGGATAACGCAGAAAAGCAAAGCTTATGTCCGACACTGAGAACTCAATACAGCAGAAAGCCGAGAGGAGTATAGAAAGAGGAGGCGTCAAATCAAAAAGGAAATTAGGAAAGGAAAGAGAGGGCATGAAAGAATATTGGCAAGCAAAATCAAGGTGAACTCAAAGATGTTTTCTCAATACATTAAGAGTAAGAGGATAACTAAGGGGAGAGTAGGCCCCATAGTAGATCAGAAAGGTAACCTTTGTATAAGGGTGGAAGATATTGGACTGGTTCTTATTCAGCACTTTGCGTATGTCTTGAGAAAAGAGGGGGGATTTAGATATTGTCGTTAAGGAGGAAAAGTGTGAATTATTGGATATAATAAACATAGGGAGAGAGGAAGTATTAATGGGATTAGTATCCTTGAAAGTTGATAAATCACCACAGCCGGATGAAATGTACCCCAGGCTGTTCAAAGAAGTAAGAGAGGAAATAGCAGAGGGTCTGCCTACCATCATTTCCCAATCTCACTAGATACAGTTGTTGTGCCGGAGTACTGGAGAATTGCTAACATTGTACCTCTGTTTAAAAAGGGAGCGAAGGATAGTCTGAATAATTACAGGCTAGTCAGTATAACATCAGTGGTGGGCAAATTATTGGAATCTATTCTGAGAGACGGGACAAACTGTCACTTAGAGAGGCACAGGTTTATCAAGGATAGTCAGCATGGATTTGTTAAGGGACGCTCTTGTTTAACCAAATTGATTGAATTTTTTGAAGATGTTACAGGGAATATAGATGAGGGTAGTGCAGTTGATGTGGTCGGCATGGATATTAGCAAGGCTTCTGACAAGCTCCCACCTGAAAGATTGGTTCAAAAAATAAAATCCCATGGCGTCCAGAGAAATGCAGCAAGGCGGATACAAAATTGGCTCAGTGGAAGGAAACAAAGGGTAATTATTGACAAGTATTTTTGCGACTGGAGGATTGTTTCCAGTGTCATTCCACAGGGCTCAGTAATGGGTCCCCTGCTTTTTGTTGTCTATATTAAAGATTTAGACGTAAATGTAGTGGGTATGATCAAGACTTTTGCAGACAACACAAAGATTGGCCATGTGGTGGATAGCGAGAAGGATCGCTGTCGGCTGCAGGAAGATATTGACGGTCTGGTCAGATGGGCAGAAAAATGGGATTCGACCTTGTTAAGTCTGAGGTGATGCAATTGGGGAGCTCAAGCAAGCAAAGGAATACACGATTACTAGGACAATACTGAGAAGTGTAGAGGAAGTAAGGGAGTTTGGAGCGAATGTCCACATATCCCTGAAGATAGCAGGACAGGTCAAAAAGGCAGTTAAGAAGGCAGATGGAATCATTTCCTTTATTAACCGAGGTATAGAATGAAAGAGGTGGGAGGTTATGCTGGAACTGTCTTAATAATTGGTTAGGCCACAACTTGAATACTGTGTGCAGTTCTGGTAACGGAAAGGATGCAATTGCACTAGAGAGGGTACACAGGAGATTTACGAGGATGTTGCCAGGACTGGAAAAATGCAGCTAAGAGGAAGTATTGGATCGGCTGGGGTTGTTCTCCATGGAACAGAGAAGGCTGAGGGGCGACCTGATTGAAATGAACAACATTTTGTGGGGCCTGGATAGAGTGGAGGTGAAGGTAGCAGAAAGATCAGTGACTAGGGGACATAGATTTAAAGTGATTGGTAGAAATATCAGAAGGGAGTTGAGGAAAAACATGTTCACCCAGTAATACAAAATTGCCTCAGTGACAGGAAGCAAAGGGTAATTGTTGACGGGTATTGACTGGAGGACTTTCCCGTGGTTTTCCACGGGGCTCGGTACTGGGTCCCCTGCTTTTAGTGGGGATCTGGAATTCACTTCCTGAAAGGATGGTTGAGGCAGAAACCCTCTACTCATTCAAAAAGAGCCTGGATGTGCACCTCAAATGTCATAATCTGCAGGGCTATGGATCAAATGCTGGATTAGAATAGGTGGATAATTTTTCAGCTGGCACAGACATGATGGGCCAAGTGGCCTCTTTCTGTGCCTTAAACTTTCTACGATTCTATGATTCTGTCACACGAAACACGCAATCCTCGCTAACACTCACAATTCCGTCAACAAACTATCAAGATGATCAGAAATGATTTTCCATGAAGCTATCCGTGCTACTCGCCATTTATTAAGACATGATTTTACAAGCAAGAAATATTTTTGTGCTGGGTTATGGCCTCAACAATTTTCCAAGAATCAGCATTGTACTGATAGTTACAGGGCTTATCCAACCTCTCCTTGTTTAAACAGGGTGTAACATTTCCAGCCCTCCAGTTCTCTGGCATCTTTTTTCCTTCATTCATGGGATGTGAACATCGCTGGATAAGCCAGCATTTATTGTCCATCCCTAATTGCCCTTGAGAAGGTGGTGGTGAGCTGCCTTCATGAACCACTGCAGTCCACGTGGGGTAGGTACACCCACAGTTCTGTTAGGAAGGAGTTCCAGTATTTTGACCCAGTGAAAGAGAAGGAACAGCGATATAGTTCCAAATCAGGATGATGTCTGGCTTCGAGGGGAACTTGCAGGTGCAGGTGTTTCCATACATCTGCTGCCCTTGTCCTTCTATGTGATAGAGGTTGTGTGTTCGGAAGATGCTGTCTAAGTAGACTTGGTGCGTTGTTGCAGTGCATCTTGTAGATGGTACACACTGCTGCCTCTTTGCGTTGGTGGTGAAGATAGTGAATGTTGTGGATGGGGTGCCAATCAAGTGCTGCTTTGTCCTGGATGGTGCCGAGCTTCTTGAGTGTTTTTGGAGCTGCACCCATCCAGGCAAGCAGAGAATATTCCATCACACTCCTGACTTGTGCCTTGTAGATGGTGGACAGGCTTTGGTGAGTCAGGAGGTGAGTTACTCGCCTCAGGATTCCTCGCCGATGACCTGCTCTTTTAGCCATGGTATTTATATGGCTACTCCTGTTCAGTATCTGGTCAATGGGAGCCCCTAAGATGCGATTGTGGGGGATTCAATTATGGTAATATCATTGAATGTCAAGGGGGATGATTAGATTATCTCTTGTCGGAGACCGTCATTGCCTGGCGCTTGTGCAGAGTGAACGATACTTGCCAATTATCAGCCCAAGCCTTGACATTGTCCAAGTCTTGCTGCATTTCTACACGGACTGCTTCAATATTTGAGGAGTCACAAATGGTGCTGAAAATTGTGCAATCATCAGCGAACATCCCCACATCTGACCTTATCATTAAAGGAAGGTCATTGATGAAGCAGCTGAAGATGGTTGGGCCTAGGACACAACACTGAGGAACTGCTGCAGTGATGTCCTGGAGCTGAGCTGATTGACCTGCAACAACCACAACCATCTTCCTTTGTGCTAGGTATGACTCCAACTAGCAGAGAGTTTTCCCCCTGATTCCCACTGACTCAATTTTTGCTCGGGCTCCTTGATGCCATACTCAGTCAAATGCTGCCTTGGTGTCAAGGGCAGTCACTCATACCTCACCTATTTAATTCAGCTCCTTTGTCCATGTTTGCACCAAGGCTGTAATGAGGTCAGGAGCTGTGTGACCCTGGCGGAACCCAAACTGAGCGTCACTGAGCAGGTCATTGCTAAGCAAGTGCTGTTTGGTAGCATTGTCGTTGACACCTTCCATCACTTTACTGATGATTGAGAGGAGGCTGATGGGGCGGTAATTGGCCGGGTTGGACTTGTCCTGCTTTATGTGTACAGGACATACCTGGGCAATTTTCCACATTGCAGGATAGAGGCCAATGTTGTAGCTGTACTGGAACAGTTTGATGGGGGAACGGAAGTTCTGGAGCACAGGTATTCAGTACTATTTCCGGAATATTGTCAGGGCCCATAGCCTTTGCAGTATCCAGTGCCTTCAATCGTTTCTTGATATCACGCAGAGTGAATCGAACCCTGAGAAACAGTACTGTATTCTCCCCTCCACTTCCAGTCTGAACAATGACTGTTCACCACTTCTCTCTGCTTTCTGTCCCTGAGTCACTGTCATATCAACACTATCACTGGCACATTAATCCATGTCATAACAAGTCTATGAAATGTCATTTGATCACAGGCCTTTTGAAAATCTATATCCATCAGTGGATATACATGAGTAGGGGCGGAAGATGTTGGTATGGTTCTTAATGAATACTTTGTATCTGTCTTAACAGAAGAGGGGACGATGCAGATATTGTGTTTAAGGAGGAGGAGTGTGAATTATTGGATGTGATATACATAGGGAGAGAGGAAGTATTAATGGGATTAGCATCCTTGAAAGTTGGTAAATCACCAGGGCCAGATGAAATGTATTCTAGGCTGTCAAATCTTTAATACACTGGATACAGGTGTAGTGCCAGAGGATTGGTGAACTGTTAACATTATACCTCTTTAAAAATAGAGCAAGGGATAGACCGAATGATTGCAGACCAGTCAGTGTAAACTCAGTAGTGGGCAAATTATTGGAATCTATTCTGAGAGACAGGATAAACTGTCACTTAGAAAGGCTCAGGTCAATCAAGGACAGTCAGCATGGATTTGATAAGGGAAGATATTGTTTGACCAACTTGATTGAATTTTTCGAAAAACGTAGTGAGGATGATAGATGAGGGTAGTGCTGATGATATGGTCTACATGGATTTTGGCAAGGCTTTTGACAAGGTCCCATGTGGCATACTAGTTAAAAAAAATAAAATCCCATGGAATCCAGGGAACTGCAGCAAGCTGGATACAAAATTGGCTCAGTGACAGGAAACAAAAGCTGTTTGTTGAATGGTGATTTACTGACTTGTGGTCTGTTTCCCGTGGCGTTCCACAGGGATTAGTACTGGGTCCCCTGCTTTTTGTGGTGTATATTAACGATTTGAACGTAAATGTAGGGGGCATGATCAAGATGTTTGCAGATGGTACACAGACTGGCCGTGCGGTAGATAGCGAGGAGGATAGCTGTAGGCTGCTCGAAAATATTGATGGCAGAGAAGTGTCAAATGGAATTCAACCTGGTTAAGTATGAGACGATGTAATTGAGGAGGTCAGACAAGGCAAAGGGATAGACGATCAATCGGAAAATACTGAGAAGTGTGGAGCAAGTGAGGGGCCTTGGAGTCAATGTCCACTGATCCCTGAAGGTAGCAGGTCAGGTAGATAAGGTGGTTAAGAAGGCATATGGAATCCTTTCCCTTATTAGCTGAGGTATAGAATACAGGAGCAGGGAGGTTAAACTAGAACTGTATAAATCATTGGTTAGGCCACAACCTGAGTACTGTGTGTAGTTCTGGTCACCGCATTACACAACGGATGTAATTGCACGAGAGAGGCTACTGAGGAGATTGACAAGGACTGGAAAAATGCAGCTCTGAAGAAAGATGAGATAGGCTGGGGCTATTCTACTTGGAACAGAGAAGGCTGAAGGGAGATCTGATTGAAATGGACAAAATTTTGTGGGGCCTGGAGAGAGTGGAGGTGAAGAGTCTATTCAACTTTGCAGAGAGATCAGGGGGCAGTGACTTAAAGTGCTTCGTAGAAGGATTAGCGGGGAGTTGAGGAGAAACCTGTTCACCCAAAAATACAAAATTGGCTCAGTGGCAGGAAACAAAGGGTAATTGTTATAATAAAAGCAAAATACCGTGGAAGCGGGAAATCTGATGTAAAAACAAGAAATGCTGGAAATACTCGGCAGGTCTGGCAGCATCTGTGGAGAGAGAAGCAGAGACTGTAATTAATGACAGTCTCCATGGACACACCACAGCCCAGGCCCTGAGACTGAAATAAATGCACACACACACACACACACACACACACACACAAACACACACACACACACACACACACACACCAGTTCAGACCCTGAGACATACATATATACACACACACAGACACACACACACATACACACACACACAGACACACACCGCAGTCCAGGCCCTGAGACATACATATATACACACACAAACACACACACACACACACAACAGTCCAGACCCTGAGACATACATATACACACACACACACACACACAAACACACAAAACAGTCCAGACCCTGAGACATACATATATCCACATCAACAGACACACAGACACACACACACACACACACACACACACACACACACACACACACACACACACCGCAGTCCAGGCCCTGAGATTTATAAATATATATACACACACACACCACACACCAGGCCCTGAGACATATAGATGCCTTTCAGTGCAGCAGATTTTTCGGGAGCAGCGTGTGAGCGAGTGAGCAGCTGGGAAAGTCAGTTTGAAAGCAAATTTAATTTCCTTTTGTTTTTCGGCGGAGGCCAGGGGGCTGCTGGGTAAGTAAAACACTATATATTTGGGCGGTTTCTGAACCCGAGACACCACTCTTGTAGTGTCTCCCACCCGCCCTCCTCCTCTAACCAAAAAAAAAAAGGACTCGGTGGGGTGTTTATAAGGTAAGGCTTTTTCGATTTCTCTGGTTTTATTGTGATTGGTAAAAACTTTTCGTTCCTTTTTCATTTAACTAAGTTTAAACTGAAGATTAAAAATGGCAGGAGATCTCAGACCCGTGTCATGCTCCTCTTGCTCAATGTGGGAGCTCAGGGACATGGCTGATGACCCTGTCTCCTTCACGTGCAGGAAGTGTGTCCAGCTGCAGCTCTTGTTGGACCGCATGACGGCTCTCGAGCTGCGGATGGACTCACTTTGGAGCATGCGCGATGCTGAGGAGGTCGTGGATAGCACGTTTAGTGAATTGGTCACACCGCAGATTAGGATTGCTGAGGGAGAAAGGGAATGGGTGACCAAAAGGCAGAGAAAGAGCAGGAAGGCAGCGCAGGAGTCCCCTGCGGTCATCTCCCTCCAAAACAAGTATACCGTTTTGGATACTGTTGAGGGAGATGGCTCACCAGGTGAAGGCAGCAGTAGCCAGGTCCATGGCACCGTGGCTGGCTCTGCTGCTCAGAAGGGCGGGAAAAAGAGTGGAAGGGCGATCGTCGTAGGGGATTCGATTGTAAGGGGAGTAGATAGGCGGTTCTGTGGTCGAAAACGAGGCTCCCGAATGGTATGTTGCCTCCCAGGTGCACGGGTCAGGGATGTCTCAGATCGGCTGCAGAACATTCTAAAGGGGGAGGGGGAACAGCCAGTTGTCATTGTGCACATAAGCACTAATGATATAGGTAAAAAACGGGATGAGGTCCTACAAGCAGAGTTTTAGGGAGTTCGGAGCCAAGTTAAAAAGTAGGACCTCAGAGGTAGTAATCTCAGGATTACTACCAGTGCCACGTGATAGTCAGAGTAAAAATGAAAGAATAGTCAGGATGAATGCGTGGCTTGAGAGATGGTGCAGGAAGGAGGGGTTCAGATTTTTGGGACATTGGGACCGGTTCTGGGGGAGGTGGGACTATTACAAATTGGACGGTCCACACCTGGGCCGGACTGGAACCAATGTCCTTGGAGGTGCTTTTGCTAACGCTGTTGGGGAGGGTTTAAACTAATGTGGCAGGGGGATGGGAACCAATTGAGGTCAGTTGACAGTGAGGAGGTAGTAACAAAAGCCTGTAAGAAACTAGATCATGAAGTCAGTGTGACTAAGGGGAAGAGCAGGCAGGGAGCAGATGATGAATATAAAGGGACTGGGGGTCTGAGGTGCATTTGCTTTAATGCAAGAAGTGTAGTTGGGAAGGCAGATGAACTTAGGGCTTGGATTAGTACCTGGGAGTATGATGTTATTGCTATTACTGAGACTTGGTTGAGGGAAGGGCATGATTGGCAACTAAATATTCCAGGATATCGATGCTTCAGGCGGGATAGAGAGGGAGGTAAAAGGGGTGGAGGAGTTGCATTACTGGTCAAAGAGGATATCACAGCTGTGCTGAAGGAGGGCACTATGGAGGACTCGAGCAGTGAGGCAATATGGACAGAACTCAGAAATAGGAAGGGTGCGGTAACAATGTTGGGGCTGTACTACAGGCCTCCCAACAGCGAGCGTGAGATAGAGGTACAAATATGTAAACAGATTATGGAAAGATGTAGGAGCAACAGGGTGGTGGTGATAGGAGATTTTAATTTTCCCAACATTGACTTGGATTCGCTTAATGTTAGAGGTCCAGATGGAGCAGAATTTGTAAGGAGCATCCAGGAGGGTTTTCTAGAGCAGTATGTAAATAGTCCAACTCGGGAAGGGGCCATACTGGACCTGGTGTTGGGGAATGAGCCCGGCCAGGTTGTTGAAGTTTCAGTAGGGGACTACTTTGGGAATAGTGATCACAATTCCGTAAGCTTTAAAATACTCATGGACAAAGACGAGAGTGGTCCTAAAGGAAGAGTGCTAAATTGGGGGAAGGCCAACGATACCAAAATTCGGCAGGAGCTGGGAAATGTAGATTGGGAGCAGCTGTTTGAAGGTAAATCCACATGTGATATGTGGGAGGCTTTTAAAGAGAGGTTGATTAGCGTGCAGGAGAGACATGTTCCTGTGAAAATGAGGGATAGAAATGGCAAGATTAAGGAACCATGGATGACAGGTGAAATTGTGAGACTAGCTAAGAGGAAAAAGGAAGCATACATAAGGTCTAGGCGGCTGATGAAAGACGAAGCTTTGAAAGAATATCGGGAATGTAGGACCAATCTGAAACGAGGAATTAAGAGGGCTAAAAGGGGTCATGAAATATCTTTAGCAAACAGGGTTAAGGAAAATCCCAAAGCCTTTTATTCATATATAAGGAGAAAGAGGGTAACTAGAGAAAGGATTGGCCCACTAAAGGACAAAGGAGGAATGTTATGCTTGGACTCAGAGAAAATGGGTGAGATTCTAAACGAGTACTTTGCATCGGTATTCACCGAGGAGAGGGACATGACGGATGTTGAGGTTAGGAACAGATGTTTGATTACTCTAGGTCAAGTCGGCATAAGGAGAGAGGAAGTGTTGGGAATTCTAAAGGGCATTAAGGTGGACAAGTCCCCAGGTCCGGATGGGATCTATCCCAGGTTACTGAGGGAAGTGAGAGAGGAAATAGCTGGGGCCTTAACAGATATCTTTGCAGCATCCTTAAACACGGGTGAGGTCCCGGAGGACTGGAGAATTGCTAATGTTGTCCCCTTGTTTAAGAAGGGTAGCAGGGATAATCCAGGAAATTATAGACCGGTGAGTCTGACGTCAGTGGTAGGGAAGCTGCTGGAGAAGATACTGAGGGATAGGATCTATTCCCATTTGGAAGGAAATGGGCTCATCAGTGATAGGCAACATGGTTTTGTGCAGGGAAGGTCATGTCTAACCAACTTAATAGAATTCTTTGAGGAATTGACAAAGTTGATTGATGACGGAAGGGCTGTCGATGTCATATACATGGACTTCAGTAAGGCGTTTGATAAGGTTCCCCATGGCAGGCTGATGGAGAAAGTGAAGGCGCTTGGGGTCCAAGGTGTACTAGCTGGATGGATAAAGAACTGGCTGGGCAACAGGAGACAGAGAGGAGCAGTAGAAGGGAGTTTCTCAAAATGGAGACGTGTTCCACAGGGATCCGTGCTGGGACCACTGTTGTTTGTGATATACATTAATGATTTGGAGGAAAGTATAGGTGGACTGATTAGCAAATTTGCAGACGACACTAAGATTGGTGGAGTAGCAGATAGTGAAGGGGACTGTCAGAGAATACAGCAGAATATAGATAGATTGGAGAGTTGGGCAGAGAAATGGCAGATGGAGTTCAATCAGGGCAAATGCGAGGTGATGCATTTTGGAAGATCCAATTCAAGAGTGAACTATACAGTAAATGGAAAAGTCCTGGGGAAAATTGATGTCCAGACAGATTTGGGTGTTCAGGTCCACTGTTCCCTGAAGGTGGCAACGCAGGTAAATAGAGTGGTCAAGAAGGCATACGGCATGCTTTCCTTCATCGGACGGGGCATTGAGTACAAGAGTTGGCAGGTCATGTTACAGTTGTATAGGACTTTGGTTCGGCCACATTTGGAATACTGCGTACAGTTCTGGTCGCCACATTATCAAAAGGATGTGGATGCTTTGGAAAGGGTGCAGAGGAGGTTCACCAGGATGTTGCCTGGTATGGAGGGCGCTAGCTATGAAGAGAGGTTGAGTAGATTAGGATTATTTTCATTAGAAAGACGGAGGTTGAGGGGGGACCTGATTGAGGTGTACAAAATCATGAGAGGTATAGACAGGGTGGATAGCAAGAAGCTTTTTCCCAGAGTGGGGGTTTCAATTACAAGAGGACACGAGTTCAAAGTGAAAGGGGAAAAGTTTAGGGGGGATATGCGTGGAAAGTTCTTTACGCAGAGGGTGGTGGGCACCTGGAACGCATTGCCAGCGGAGGTGGTAGATGCGGGCACGATGGAGTCTGTTAAGATGTATCTAGACAGATACATGAATGGGCAGGAAGAAAAGAGATACAGAAGCTTAGAAAATAGGCGACATGTTTAGAGACAGGATCTGGATCGGCGCAGGCTTGGAGGGCCGAAGGGCCTGTTCCTGTGCTGTAATTATCTTTGTTCTTTGTTCTTTGTTCTAGATACAAGCACACACACAAAGAAACACTCACACACACACCACAGCCCAGACCCTGAGACTTATATATATGCACACACACACACACACCACACAGTCCAGACCATGAGATATATATATGCACTCACACACACCACAGTACAGACCCTGAGACTTATTTACATGCACTCACTTAAATACACACACACACTCCACATTCCAGACGCTGAGACTGATATACATGCACACACATAAATACAAACACACGCACACCACTGTCCAGACCCTGAGACTTACAAACATGCACACACATAAATACACACACACACACACCACAGTCCAGACCCTGAGATATATATATATCACACACACGCACACACACACTCACACACACACACACACACACCACAGCCCAGACACTGAGACATAGATATACATATATATAGACACACACACACACCACAGTCCTGGCCCTGAGATATATACATATATATATAGACACACACACACCTCAGTTCAGGCCCTAAGACTTATATATATGCACACACACGCAGTCACACACACACAAACACCACAGCCCAGACCCTGAGACATATAAATTTGCACACACACACACACACACACACCACAGCCCAGACAATGAGACTTATATATGTACACACACAGACACACCACAGCCAAGGCAATGAGACGTATATATTTGCACACACACACACACGCACACACACGCACACACACACACACACACACACACACACACACACACACAGAAACACACACACACACACACTTGCACACAGAAATACACACACACACCCCAGACACTGATATATATACATAAATAAACACAGACTCACCACAGTCCAGACCCTGAGACATATATATATATATATATATATATATATATATATATATATATATATATATATAGATACACACACACACCACTGTCCAGGCTCTGAGACTTGTTTATATACACACACACACACCACAGTCCAGGCCCTGAGACTTATATATATAATTACACACACACACACCACAGTCCAGACCCTGAGGTATATAGATATATACACACACACACCACATTCCAGGCCCTGAGGTATATAAATATATACACACACACACCACAGTCCAGGCCCTGAGACTCATATATATACAAAAACACACAGCACAGTCCAGACCCTGA